>NW_026511304.1:0-2436 GCF_027579735.1 Bombina bombina | reverse complement strand
TAATTGCACTCTCAGATTATATTTTACTTAAGCCTCCCTATAATTCACCTAGTTTAACCTAAAACTCTCTTGACTCCAATATAAGGGAAGAGAGCAAATGTTTTCTAATCGTGGGTCCCACATAAGCTTAATATCTATTTGGCACATGATATGTTACTCCATGGCTGCTCCATGTTCCTGTGTCTCAGTAGCTTTGAGGCACCGATGTCTGCAGCCTTTTCTTTGCTTCAATGATTATTGCACTGATTTTCATGTATGTATAAATATGCTTATATTTTTATTTTTGTGCTTTCTCATTCGCCCGCAGAGATGTGTCTATGTTTGGGCGCTAGTGGGTTCATTTAATGTATTTAATACTCTTTGCTCTTATAACTGTACATGGAAATACGTTATGTTTATGCCTTATTGTATCTATGTCTCCAGGATATGACATTGCTTATGTGGAGTTCCATATTTATGTAAAATTATTTGTCTCTGTTGGGCTCCTCCCCTCCCTTTCCCGCCGGTACTGACTGCCTGCGGGTCATACCCCTATGCCTTTTTCCCACACTGCCTATAGTTGGTAATCCCTTAGGGGTGGAGCTCCTCTAGAAATCTCTTATGTTTCATATATACTAATGTCCCCCACCCCTCTTTAACTCTATATTTAGATAATTACTCCGCTTTGATGGAGCTATGCCCATCCCAGTAGTCAGGTAAATAACAAACCCTCCCTGTGAAGTCCACCCTTATATCCATCCAATAAGGCTTTCCATACCTGCTCTCATGCCCTATTTGGCTCCGCCCCCCCACTCCCCTCCCCACTCTACTTTGAGCGGCTCTTGCCCGCTGCGTCCCCTTATCCCCCTCCCCGCTAAATTGGCCCATAAGTGGCCAATCACAAGCCAATCCATGTTTATCTTACTTTATTAGTTTATATTATGCTACAAACGCTTTTCAGGATAATGTGGAGAATATACTCTATTTCCCCCCTCCCTCTACCCCCATAAAACCAACCCTTCCTTGCTTTTATATTTTCTAAATTAATAACTCATGGTGTATTTATCCATCACAAGGTTGGGTCACTTCTAGTCTACATACCATTTAAAAAAAATAAAAATAAAATCTGAGGTCTCAATCTGGATAGTCCAAAATCTTCACTAATACCTTTAATAAGTGGGATTTATATGCCCCTTCTGTTTAGATTTATTGCCTAGTAAACCTCCATGCTCCTTCATAACACTAACCAGCTATAGCTTCTCCATTCTTATACCACTCACCATAGAGTATTACTCTTCATATTTTTGAATCTATACAATGTGGACACATCTAGTATTGTTTATCTGGCAAGATCATGGTATTAGTATTGTACTATTCTCTTTTGTTATTATTGTTGGACGTTTCATTATTGTTATATTTGTTTATGACTTCAATAAAAAGCTATTAAAAAAAAAAAAAAAAAAAAAAAAATATCATTAGTCATAACTCTGGGCACAGGCATAAGACGATTTAATACATTGAGCACATTATAAAACAGCATTCAAATTATAAAACAGCACTTATAATTGGCTGTCTTTGCTTGTAAAGAAGTGTTTGCTGCAAATCAGTGGTCTAAGGGAAGGGGGAAAGAGGAAAAAAAAAAAAAGATTTTTTTTTTCGTACACAGAGCATATATTTTGACCAATCTCTTCAAAAGGGGAAAGGAAAAGGGGAGGGAGAGGAGGAAAAAGACAAACTATAGGACATAGGGAATTTCCACTCGGGTAGTTGTGTACTGCCTGTTATATGTCGCTAATTACCCCTTCTGCTTTCCCATATAATTTTCTGCATGCTAATCTGAGACACTAACTTTGTTTTTTAAGCTAATTTGCTTTTTATTGTATGTAAAATATTGCTGTGTCCAATTTTCTATCAGGGCATTTGAGAAGCTAATTTATAAAGTGTGCTTTATTAAAGTGCAAATCAACTCCAGAAATATTCTCGCCCTGTCTGAAATGGGTAACTGACTACTTTTCAAGGTATTTTTCTTCCTTATATTTTTACACTATTAATATTAGCTCACTTTTGCTGATTATCATTCTTGCTAGGCCTTAGTTTAAGGTCAAGCCTTAGGCCAAGTATTATTTCCAATTTAAAAAGAGGCAATATTTCTTATTGATGTCTCCCACACCAAGACTTGCTGGGCCTAGCCCTGGGCATAGGTGCCTGAGGAATTAATAAGCTGTATATCTGATATTATACCACACTTTTTGTAAGAGCAGTTCTGCCCTACTTGCATTTGGTAAAAGTTTTCTATCAACTACAGCTCTTGTACAGAGTGTTTAAAGGGCTTTTTACTAAAACACATACAGTATTAGCTATACCTACACAGTATTTATCTTCACTGATGTTAGTGCTTTTTTGAGATTTGGCTGGAGTCTCAGACTTAAGGGGACAGAAACTATTCCTATTAACCAG
>NW_026511303.1:145000-207628 GCF_027579735.1 Bombina bombina | reverse complement strand
TCTCCCGCAACAGGGAACTTAGAGTCCGCCGAGCCATCCGCCCCTGGGGATCCCACATCCCGTGAGGCGCGTGCCCTAGAACCTTCCCTAGCTACGCAAGCAGGTGTCTCTGATGCCGTTACCCTTCTCCGGAAGGCGGCTTGTTTCCTCCAGAGGTCCATGTTCTGTTAACCAGGTCTCGTCAGGCGTGGGATCGTCTGGGTCAGATCAGTCATCTGGGGAAGCGGTTTTCTCTAAAGCTTCAGGGGCCCAACCCTCGGGTCGGGGTCGTCAGTTGCCCCGGTGGAGGTATGTCTTGCTTTTCGTTATAGACTGGCGCGCCTTCATGTCCTACTGCGGCATGTTTTGGCGGTGCTGGAGGATCCCAATCCTAATGGGTTGAGGGATCCTCTGTCTTCTGTTCCAGATGGCAAGCTGGGTTAGATGTGGGGGGATGAAGTTAATCTCCTTGTCGTCTCCAATTTATTTTCTTTTTGGGGTATCTTATTCCAGTCCTGAGCTTCGGGAGAATGGGGTCACTGATTGGCTGGTCTTGTAAGTGTGCCCATTCTTCTTGGGCGTTCCCTTGCTGGTGCTGTCCTCTTTTTCTTTGATCCGATAAGATGTATTTATTTCTTTTCGAGAAGCTTATGCCTGTTATAATTTTTTCTTTTCTTCTCTGGAATCTGATACTTGCGATTTTGTGGTCGCTTGGGCACTTCCGCGGAAGTTGCATGTTAAGGTGTTAGTACATCGTTATTTCTATAGTTCCTTTTGTCGATTCTTATTGGTTTCGATTTTTCTGTGGCCTGGGATAGTTCTGAGTGCCCTATGTAGCAGGCTGGTCCTGGTCGGGCGCTATTTTCTGTTCCTTAAGGTCTATATCATCCACGTGGTGCCGGTATAACTGGCTTTCCTGGTTGGGTGGTGAGTTGCTCACTCAGATGAGGAGTTTGTTATACTCTGGTTTCTCTTCAGATCGAATAAAGCTTTCGCCTTTACTAAAGATTTCCGTGGAGAGCAACATCCATGAGTTTTTAAAAAAAAATGTAAATTTTTTTTGAGGCTCTGCCCCTTGCAGAGCTAAAACATGGTAGAGGAGGCCTTTCGTTCTTAGACGTCAAGCTGGTTCTCGTTTCTTCTTTTGGGTGGGGCATCAGGGGTTACTACCTTGTAGCCGGCACTGGTTTCCGGATGTCAGGTTTTCCAGACATGTTCTTGTCTTGGATATCTGACCGCATCTCTTAGATGGGTCTTGGGCGGTTCATTCCTTCCGGTTCTGAGACTTCCACTTGCCCTTTCAGAGGGTTTTGTTTTTCTCTTATGGGAGACTTGGAAATAGCCTGATGGGTAGTTTAGCTGCATAGCAAGCGGGAGATTGCAGTTGCAATCTGTTGCAGCTATTTGCAACTTAAAAGTGTGCTCGATGGCTGTTTGTATTCTACTGAGCCGGCTGTTGCAGCCGGATGGTTCCTCTACAATTGGTATTTCCTTTGCCATCTCTCTGCTGCCGCACACTCCATGTCTGTGGGTGGGTGAGCGGTTATATTTAGCTTTTTCCTCCCCTTAGGGAGATTGTGGCATACCACAGTATCCACCTAGTGCCCCGGAGGTCTTCCTCTGTTCAGTGGGGTCCCCCCTGCCTTGCGTGCAGGATGTCATGAAGGGTTGGTATCTGGTATCGTGCCGTCACTGTTATTTCAGTGTAGTCTCTCTTTTGCCTGGGAGTGTCCCTTCTTGTAGGGTAAGGATCGGTGTCTGGGTCCTGGAACCCGAACTCGTCCTATGTTCTGTCATAGCTTAGTGGTTAGCATGCCAGTCTTGTTAGCAAATGGTGGAGTTTGCTCTACCCATTGGTACCGTTCAATTTAGCTCCCCTCCTTTTTCCTTACTGAGGATCTGGGTAGTCCGGGGAATGGTTTATTTTCCTGCTTTCAGACATTGCCTGTCGCTTTGGTGCTGAGTCCGTTGCCTCGGAGAGGGGGTCAGAGGTCTGTCTGCTTGGTTGAGCCTAGACCGCGTATCTTACTTGGATCTTGTGATCCCTCCTTAACTGGGAGGCTTCGCGGTGGTTCCTTCCTCAGCAAGAGGCTTTCTCTGCTGGTTTTGGATGCTCTCCTACTTCCTTGTTTTTCCTGCGAAGGAGTGAGTTTCTGCATTCCTTCTGTATTTTTCCTCTGTGGGAGTCCTGGTGCAGTTCCTAGCTTGGTTGGCTAGTGTTAACGGCTTGAGTCTGCTAGACTTCTGTTGCAGAGGGAAGCATGTGGCTTCATCTGGAGCATGATAAGATTTATGGTGCTATTTTTAGGAGGATCCCGGGGGTGGTTTTTATCCCTCGGTCGCTCTTTCATAGTGCGGATTGAACGCTGTGTGAGGGATGGGGTGTACCTTGTCTCTCTAGGTCGCCAGGGTTGGGACTTTACATGGTCCCTTGGACTTCCGTTCAGATAAGGGTAGTTTTTTTCCCCCTCCCTTCTCTTTGTTCGGTCGTTGGAGTTTGTCCTCTATGCGTTTTTGTCCTGTTGCAACCTTTGTTTGGAGTTCGGCTAGGGTTCATTTTACCCTAGCTTGTTGGTCTTTAGATATCTGTTGAGTTCTTCTTCTTTCTCATCTTCCCTTCAGGGGGTATGTGGAAGTCCCCTTCCCTCGGGTCGGGGGTAAGTTTAAGTGTGGGCTTGGAGCCTGCGGGATTTGTCTCCTCAAAGGCTTTGTGCTCGGTGGAATCTACTGATTCTGAGCGGTCTCTAACTGGGACCTTGCTGGTTTTAACTGATGGGCAGTTACCTGGTCCTTTCAGGTCTTATCCCTCTGTTTCTGGTGAGGCAGTTGTTTTTGTCAGGTGTTTGGGTATTTTCAGACTGTGGTGCCCTTCGAATGGGCCGCCTCATCTACCCGCCCTTTTTTTTTTTTTTTCATTCAGTGTCCGCTATAGCTTGGGTTTTGTTTTCCCAAAAGTAATGAATGCAGCTTTCCACTCTCACCCTTTAAGAAGAAAAACTTAAATTATGCTTACCTGATCATTTTCTTTTCTTCTGACGGGGAGAGTCCACAGCTCCCCGCCCAGGTTTTTATATGGGGCGGTCGTTTATTTATTTTTTTATTATTCTTCTCGCACCTTTCTCACCCTGATATTTCTCCTACTGTTCCTTGTTCCCTTGGCAGAATGACTGGGGGATGAGGGAAGTGGGGGAGGTATTTAAGCCTTTGGCTTGGGTGTCTTTGCCTCCTCCTGGTGGCTAGGTTCTGAATTCCCAAAAGTAATGAATGCAGCTGTGGACTCTCCCCGTCAGAAGGAAAGAAAATTATCAGGTAAGCATAATTTAAGTTTTCAAGACAGTAGTCTGTTGAATTTGATAAATTCAGGAATCGTGCCTTTTTTTTGGTTGGTTGGAATAGTATCTGTAAGGGTTTAAAGTACATGTGACTTTTTATTTCAGTACAAAGTAAAAAAAAAAGAAAATAGAGATCTGTGAAATGTAGGTTTTCTAATGGATTTGAATGGCATTGAATTGCTCTTCTAATGGATCAGAATTTACTTCAATGTGAGAAGATATGGTGTTTTCTTTTCATTCACATTTGGTGAAAAGTTCTTTTAAATTTGTAAATAATAGAACAAAAGTTATTGAAGAAAATTAATATGGTAAAGTTACATATGTTTTTAATGATTATTATCACATTTCCTTCTTTCTTTTGGCCTCTTTTGTTAAATTTTAGTTCCTTCCCATGACAACATACTGAGATATACTCAGCAGTGTGCATGTGCCTTGAACACTATGTGGCTGATTCACTAAGCACGGAATGCTGCTCATTCCGCGCTCTCCAGAATCAGGAGTTAAGAAGCAGCGGTCGTAAGATCGCTGCTCCTTAACCTGTCTGCCACCTCTGAGGTAGCGGACTGCAATCATCCCAATCAGATACGCTCTGGATGATTGGCACCTCCTGCTAACGGCCAGTTGGCCGTGAATGTGCAGGGGGCGGCATTACACAAGCATTTCACAAGAAATGCTTGTGCAATGATCTGTCGGCATTTATCGATGAGGGTGGACATGATTCGCTACAGCGAATCATGTCCGCCCGCCATATAATAAATCGGCCCCTAAATGTGTAACAGTTAAAAATACTGGGCACCATATACTTGGGACTCGGGAACCTGTCCTCCTGCATTCATGTCAAATGGGCAGTGGACACTGTACGTCTACTGCCCGGATGTACAATAGCACAAGTATTTAATTCACAAGATACCTAGGTAGCAGTGTGCATGTATATGTATAAGATTGTTGCAACATTCTTGTCCTATAGTATGACAACAAAAGTAAATTATAAATATTTTTTAATTGCATACTCTAAATTATAAAACTTTCATTTTGAATTCCCATTCCCATTGTGCTGGAGCAGTCTCACCTTCTGCTTTGGAAATGTAGTTATATTTCACATTGTAATATATGTCATATGCATATTAGATATTGGATATCTCAGCAGCAATAACACATTATTTAAATTGATAAATAGAAAAACAAAGACGTACATCTGAATTGCCTTTGGAAATCACCACTGTGACAAAATAATATACCAATTTAAATATATATAAGTTCACATCCCATTACAAATTGTACCCAAATGTTTTTCTGTTCATAGTATGAAATATGAAAACATTTCTTCTTCTCAGGGACTTTGCAATATTCTTAATACCCTGGTATTCCAGTAAAGAACTGTCACAGTTATGAAACTATGAAAGTTGTGTGTCAAAGGATTAGTGGAGTCTTGGTCCACCATGTTCCTAAGATGTTCCAACATACTGTATGTCCTTATGTGGGCAGTTTTCAAAAGAGCAATTCATTTTTGGAATCCCACAAATGATCAAGCAGAAAAACGTGTACCTCTGTAGTTGTGGAGTCTACATCCTCCACATTTCTGAGATGTTCTAAAAACCAACCTTAAATTAGCATAGTTTTCACAGAAGAAATATTTCCTATCCTTGGATCCCACAAGAGACCTGGTAGATCTCACATTAGTAGCTCACACTAGGCAATTGTTGTTTGCTACTGACTTTATTTGCTACTCTATAAATTCTCTTCTTTCTTTAATGTGGCACGTTTACTAAACGACTACAACATAAGACTTGTGTGGTTTTCGTTGTGTAATATAAAGACAGCAGAGCTTCCAAGTGTCATTTGCGGTATTGCCTGCTGCTTTACCCCTAACCAAACTCTTTAATACTAGCCCTGCTTCAACCGATTCAACAAGTCATGTCCCCCTGTACTAACCAGACACTGCTCACTCATTAACACTGACTCCACCCATACACCACTTCACTTTGTCTCCCAAGCCACCCAGTAATTACAGGATCAGATTAACTCCAGTTTGTGTTTCTACTGTTTGCAGATTTGTTTGAGAACATAGGGTGTGACCAAGCACCAGGTAGTAGGTTTTGCAATCTTGGGAGGAAGCCTGGGCCGTTTAAAGATGAGGTTTGAGCCAATGGTGTGTTTAGTTTTTGTCTTTCCCTGTGCACTTGGACATTTTGCTGCTCCCAAAACCCCTCCACTCCCAATAATTATATCTGATATTTGCCTGATATATCTATCACCCAACGGAGATGAGCGACACTTGGAAGTGTCATGTACCCTGGTAGACAACCAATGACTATTCAGTTTTAATAATATCAATAACTAAGATATCAGAAGAGAATGTTGCCCTAGAAAAGATTGTGCTGCCCCCCCAACCCTTCTGCCCTAGACAGAGACCTAGTTGATCTTGGGTAAAATAGCATTTAAGCAATCCATGGTTGTGAATTTCAACATTCTGATCTGGTTTCTACCATTTTGGATGTATGTTGTGTAGGTCCTCGTTTTATCTAGGGAAACAAGGACATAAAGGAAAAACCTACCTTAAAGGGACATTTCCCTTAGCTTCTATTATCAAATTTGCTTAGTTCCCACATTATTCTTTGTTGAAGAGATACCTAGGTTGGTGTCTGGAGAACTACATGGCAGCAAATAGTGCTGCCATCTAGTGTTCTTGCAAATGGATAACATTCTTGCAAAACTGCTGCTATATAGTGCTCCAGACACATGCACGCTCCTGAGCTTTTTTTTTTTTTCAACAAAAGATACAAAGAGAATGAAGAAAATTTGATTACAGAAAGTAAATTATAAAGCTGTTTAAAATTGAATGCTCTATCTAAATCATTAAAGAAAAAAGTTTAGGTTTCATTTTCCTTTAATTCTTCTTATACCTTTTTAATCTTAAATTAGTATTATTTTATTTGTAAACCATACCAAATTCTGTAGTGCTAGGTAAATGAGACGGGATACACAATGACAAGGATTCATGGTAAAAAATACAGATATATGAAACCCCATTTTTTTAAAATTTGTAATTCAGACAGAACATACAAATTTAATAAAGGTTCCAATTTACTTCTATTATCAAATTCTTTGTCAAAAAGATACCTAGGTAGCACCAGTTCTGCCATCTTGTGCTCTTTCAAAAGAAAACATTCTTGCAAAACTCTTGCCGTATAGTGCCCCAGACATGGGCAGGCTCCCAAGCGTATGTCCCTGCTTTTTAACAAAAGACACCAAGGGGTCTATTTAAGAAGGGCCAAATGGCCCCTGTTACCCTTGTTTCCGCACAAGCCTTCAGGCTCGCCGGAAAACAGGAGTTAAGAAGCAGCGGTCTTAAGAGCGCTGCTCCTAAACTCATACGCCGCCTCTGAGTCCGCGTATAGCAATCTGCCCGATCATATACGATCGGGCTGATTGACACCCCCTGCTAGCGCGAATCTGCAGGGGGCGGTATTGCACCAGCAGTTCACAAGAACTGCTGGTGCAATGATAAATGCCGACAGAGTATGCTGTCGGCATTTATCGATGTGCGGCGGACATGGTTCGCTATAGTGGATGATGTCTGTCCGCACATATAAAAATAGACCCCCAGGAGAACAAATAAAAATTGATAATAGAAGTAAATTAGAACGTTGTTTAAAATCGCATGCTCTATCTGAATCATGAAAGAACTATTTTAGGTTTCATATTCCTTTAACAATTTTGGTGAAGAGGACTTTATGTTTTAGACCTAAAAGCTTTCTGCTTCTTATATAATAAACTTCTCATATATAACCAACTAACAAAAAAAAAAGAGATATTTCTATGATATTTGCTAGGTGGATGAGTGTTTGCCTGACCAAATGCTAATTTAATAGTCAAGCTAAAATATAGACACTCAGCGAAAGACGTCAGATCTAATAAAGGATCATATAATGCTGGGTATCAAAAGAAGGATATTATGGAGCTGGGTAATTTAATGCTTGCTGCATGTCTGTGATGTTATGATTTTACTTACATTTCCAATGGTCACTTACTGAGTCTAAATAACACTTTGGCGGCCACAGGAGATATAACGCATTGGAGAACAGTGCACTAAAGTCCCATTTGACCGAGAAAGGTTTAACAAATGACCCCCACGGGCAGTGACCTTGTAACGGCAGTTAAGTGTAAAGTTTTTTAGTACAGTCTGGTTCAGCAGCTCGTCCTCCCTTAGAGATCTAGACGATCAATAATTCTCGTTTGTGAGTGCAGCCTGAATTTCACCCAAAGTGTATAAAATTTACTGCGCTGGCCGCTGTTAACTTTAATTGCTCATGTCAGAGTCAGACATTCAGGACTTTGATGCTGCTCTCAGTCATGCAACGGCTTTGGAACTTGGGACTCATGTTCAGGTATTTTTCGTACAATCTAAGGTGATCGTCTGGATTTATCTACTTTTGCTCTATAAATTATTATAATATATTGCAATCCACCTGTGAGCACCAGAAGTGTTAGCTTTCCATCTATGTTCTGGGCATCAGCAGCACCAGCCCAATTAATAATTTGCATAATTAGTATGAATATTAAGTAGAGCCCGGTCCTCTGCTTGTGTGTGCAGTGACAGTGTAATGAAGGCGCACAGGGCCTGCTGTGGGCCGCCATCATCCAGTGTAAGGAAGCAGTAATTTGCAATGGGACTGACAGGCCAGTCCGGGCAAACCCTGCTTGGCAGCTTTAATCGGTGACAAACGGCTCTTAAAGCCGTAACAGTGTTTCTGTCACTTACCCGGTTTGATGTCACCGTTAGACACAATAAATCAATAGTGTCAGAACTCAGCGATGTTTACAGCTAGCAAGGCTTATTATTTCATACGCTCCAGGACGCGGACATCTGCAAATTGTCACCGACAGGGCTCTGCATCTCTGTGTGGGTGCCGAGCTGTGCATAGGCATTGTTCAGAGAGAGGAGTAGGGTGCAGAACAAAGTGCACGTGCAAAGATTTCTTCTGAGAGGATGCTGATATGGGTTTGTTGAGAATATGGAGTACTTTATAAAATACAGAAATTGGGTTGCATATACAGAATTAAAAGCATTGTGCTCTGTAGCAGGGCATTTAAAAGGGGCAAAACTGACAAGGATCACAACAAGATGATGTACAAATAATTTCAATACAAGGGTCTTATCACCTCCAGTTGCACTGATCGATGAACCCAATGTTCGCTAGTACCAATGTGTTCTTACTCAATTCTTGCTTGCAACTCTTTAACATTACCCAGGACTCACCTGCATCCCTCCATGCCTACCAGTATATCAACAGCACCTCTGTACCCTGATTCAGGGCTCACCACCAACTCTGTACCCTGATTCAGGGCTCACCAGCACCTCTGTACCCTGACTCAGGGCTCACCAGCACCTCTGTACCCTGACTCAGGGCTCACTGGCACCTCTGTACCCTGACTCAGGGCTCACCGGCACCTCTGTACCCTGACTCAGGGCTGACCGGCACCTCTGTACCCTGACTCAGGGCTCACCGGCACCTTTGTACCCTAACTCAGGGCTCACCAGCACCTCTGTACTCTTACTCAGGGCTCACCAGCACCTCTGTACCCTGACTCAGGACTCACCAGCAACTATTTACCCTGACTCTGGCATCAGCAGCACCTCTGTATCCTTACTCTGTGATCAACAGCACCTCTGTACTCTGGTATAGGGGTCACCAGCACATTTCTGTTCTCACCAAAATCGTATCTGCACCTCTTTGTCCTCACCTAGTCCTCACTTGCAGTTCTATACCCAGACTCAGTGCTGAGCAGCACCTCTCTGTCCTGACCCAGCTCTCACCTGCACCTCTTTGCCCTGACTCAAAGCTCAGCAGCACCTTTCTCTCCTGACCCAGTTTTAACCTGTACTTCTATATCCTGACTCAGGGATCAGCAGCACTTCTTCTTCCTGACCCAGTTCTAGCCTGTGCCTCTGTATCCTGACTCAAAGATCAGCAGCACCTCTGCCCTGACCCTGTTCTAACCTATAACTCTGTGTCTAGCTCAGCAGAACCTCTGTTCTGACCCAATTCTCACCTGTACCTCTGCATCCCGATTTAGAGCTTAGTAGCACCTCTTTGTCTTGATCCAGTTCTAACTTGTACCTCTGTATCCTGACTCAGTCCTCAGTAGCACCTCTCCATCCTGACCCAGTTCCCACCTGTACCTCAACATCCTGACTCAGAGCTCAGCAGCACCTCTCCATCCTAAACCCAGTTCTCACCTGTACCTCTGTATCCTGACCCAGTTCTCACTTGGCCCTATGTACCCTGACTCAGGGCTCACCAGTTACTCTCTAGTCTTTCACCCTCACCTCTATACTTTGGCTCTTGCCACATTACCACCCTTCTATTTTCAACCCAGTGCTTCATAGGACCCCACATTCATGGCCAGACGTCATTAGCTCAAAAATTTCAAGCGTCCCTGAGAGAGAATATCAGCAAATCACTTAGAATGCTAATTCACTGGAGTGTCTGCAACAATGGAGAAATGACAGCTCGGGGGAAGCAGATTTCTGACTTAAGAAGGGAGGGGGATTTCTACATCCTCCTCTTTCATCTTTTAATGATGAATAGAAGAGATGACATCTGAAACAAGGAATCAGATATGTTGTGTCCACACAAAGGGTCAACATGCATAACCTTGGTTGATGATGCCCCAGGCTGCCCCTTTACTTTCCCAATCCACTCCTACAAGACAAAGAAAAAAAGGCTGGATAATTAGGCCAAGCTTATCGGCAGGAGGTAGCCAGCCTCTCTCAGGCTGCCTCTTGTATATTCATGACCCAGGGTGATTGATGGAAGGACAGCGATTGTTGACACTGTCATTTGCAAGTGGAGAGGTAGCGTTGGAAGGCTGAGATGCGTCTAAAAAGGGCTTTGCTGCAGCCTCATTTGAATGTTGCAGCGTCTCCCCTTTTCCAGCAGGACATCTGCTAATATTAAGGGTAACCTTTACAGTGCTGGAGCACACTGAACAGCATCTTAAAAAAAGGACTAAAGCCTTAAATGTTTTAGCCAGTCAATGCATTTCTAACAGGATGAGTCAATATTTGCAGCAACATATAATTAGTTTAGCATAAGAAAAGAATGGCCCATCCCATCTTATGTGGCTATAAAAAAAAGTATTATAACAAATTGTAGGTGTTAAGACTACATTTTCCCAAAACCAATATCTGTGATGTCTAGTTAAGACAATATTATACAAAAGTTTTGAAGGATCATTGTTTTCTGTGAAAGTCCTTGTTTTCCTCAAATACATATACCCAGATGCAAAATTTGATTATCCAATTAGATTCTCATTCCTGACTTCTTTTATTTTCCCTTTTCACAACTCCCTTCTACTACTTCACTTCTCTAGAACTCCTTATATAACCTCCCTGTAACTCTTTATATGGTTCAATAGAACCCTCCCTGTAACTCAGATCGCTTTGTATTTTCCTACCCTATATTGCCTCCTATTGCTGCACTTGGCCTTTCTTTATAACTCCATCTATTGCCCTACATAAGTTCTAGCTGTAAGTTATATTGTATCATATATCCCCTCCTATAACTCCACCCATTGCTCCATATAACCCTCCTTATAACTCATATTTTCTTCTTAAACAGGAAGAGTCCACAGCTGCATTCATTACTTTTGAGAATTCAGAACCTGGTCACCAGGAGGTGGCGAAGACACCCCAGCCAAAGGCTTAAATACCTCCCCCACTTCCCTCATCCCCCAGTCATTCTTTGCCTTTCATCTCAGGAGGTTGGCAGAGAAGTGTCAGAAGATTGACGATAGTCTCTTAGGGAGGGTAGTACTCTTCGAAATGGAACTGGAGTTTTAAGTAATCCTGCCAGCGTCTCAGTGAGAGCATGGATGAAAGTTAGAGTCCGGAGATGCTGGGGGAGTTCTTCTGCGAAACCATCCCAACTCATATTAACAGCTCCTGGGCAATCAGCGTTGACGAGTTTCGTTGCCCGCCTTTATTCACTCAAGTCCATGCCAGAAGCGATGCTACTATTTGTCACACTTGAAGGGCCGTGTTCCTGTTCCACGGTGTAGATTCGGTAAGATTGTTTCATTTTATTTCAATATGTGAATGTAATGTTAAAGAAAGAAGCCAGGGTTCCAGTGGGACTCCTTTATATCTCCTGAGGGGGGTTTGTTATGTGATTTTGTCTGCTAATGTGTAGTGTTACTTGGACTCATGGCTATTCGGACATAACAGCCTTATATCATCAGTTTGCGCGGTCCTAGGGACTGGCATGCTTTTTTGGCTTACAAGATGCACCTTGTGACCTGGTGTGGTCACGTTGTATTTCATTTCCGCATCTTGACCGTGTGGCGACGGAGGGAGTCTGTTCATTAGTGGTCTGGTTCACGGGAGGTGGTGAATGCCCCAACCATTGGTGGGTGTAAGGTGTCTTTAGTGTTTGTCCATAATACAATCTCCAAGTTATGGAGGATTCTGATTTTTTGGAGACCGATATCTCTGATTCGGAGTATACATCTTGCAATGAATATGAAATGGCCCGGGTTATCCATGCCCATCAGTTATGTGCCGATTGCTGCTCTAGAGTACTATCTTCCCCCTGAATCAGGGAATTTAGAGCTGAGCCATCCGCCCCTGAGGATTCCATGTCCTACAAGGTGCGTGCCCCAGAACCTTTCTTTGCTACGCAAGCAGGTGTCCCTATGCTGTTACTCCTTCTCCGGAAGGCGGCTTGTTTCCTCCAGAGTTTACAGCATGGTTCCGCATGGCCATATCTATGGCGTTGGCACATATCTCCCTGGAGAGGTATTTTTAAGATACTGTCCGTGTTCTGTTAACCGGGGTCCATCTGGCGTGGGATCGCCTGAGTCATTTAGACCTTCTGCGGGAAGCGATGGCCTCTGAGGCTTCAGGGGCCCTACCCTCGGGGGCCGGGGGCATCCATTGACCTGGCAGGGGATCATTTTGCCTTCCGTTATAGACTGGCACGTCTGCGTGTTCTACTAAGGCATGTTTTGGCGGTGCTGGAGGATTCCAGCCCTACTGAGTCGAGGGATCCTTGGTCTTCTGTGCTGGACGGCAAACTGGGTTAGACGTGTAGGAATGAAGACAATCTCTTTAACGTCTCCGCCTTTTTCTTTCTTTTAAGTGTCTGTTCCAGTTCTGAGCTTGGGAGAATGGGGCCTGGTCTGTTTGGCGTGTAGTTTTCCTTGGGCGTTTACCCTCGGGTGCTGCCTTTCTTTTATTTGAATCCGGTTAGGATATATTTGGGGGGGGTCGCATGCGCACTTCCTTGGAAGCTGCGCGTTCTATAGTTTGTTATCAACCCCTTTTGGGTTTTGTTTTTTCTTGGGCCTTGGACAGTTCAGGGGACTTCCTTGTACCAGGCAGGTACTGGTCGGCGCTAGCTGCTGTTCCTTATGGTTCATGTCACCCACGTGGTGCCGGTGTGCTGGTTATCTTGTTGGGTGTTGAGTCGTTCACTTTGATGAAGTTTTCGTGTTATGTTTTGTTTTATCCAATTACTTGAGGGGGTGTTTTAATTTTCTTATACGTCAACCTGCTCCTCGTCCTCGGTGAACGGAGTGTCAGGTGAACCGAGTGTCAGAGGTTTTCTGCCTCTACCGTTTTCCTTAGGTTGGGGTCTGGGTGCGGACCTGTCTATGTCTCTTCGTGGGTTTGGGACGTCCTTAGCCTCAGAACCGGAGTTTCCCCATTCCCAAGGGTTTGGAGGTCTGGATGACCACTGGACAGCCCGGGTACCAGTTTGGATGTCGGTTTTTTGTTCTATCTTGGTATCTTACTGGTGTCTGTTTTTCTTGTGGTAGTCACCGGTACCTATTGAGGTTGCTGGTACTGCTTTTTTCCCTTTTAAGGTGGTCCGGTCATCTGGGTTCAGAAGTGCGGATATGTCCGTCTTCCCTTGTTTCTGGGTATTGCACGCTCTCATAAGAGGGAGCGCAGGTGTTGAGTTTCTCCCCTTTTTTCTCCCTGTCAACCGCCCCTATATCGCTCCACAGAAGATTTCCAGGAGGCTGATCCTGTGAGGATTTTGGCTCTCCGTCTAAGGGGCTTTTTTAGCCTGCCGGGTAGCCTAGTGGGTTGCCAGTTACCCACATGGCTAAGGTTGCAGTGTTCTCCATTATATGGAACCCTGTCCCTGGTGACCTTCGGGGTCTCTGCAGTCTCTTCAATTGTATTACAAATTGCAATAAGAAGATGATAATTTTTCTTGGAATATTGCACTTGAATCCCTAGGAGCTCTTGTTTTCTGGGATTGCAGAGGGTCCAGGGTTCAGCTCCACCTACGGGTGTGGGTTGCCATCTTGTGTGGGTTGCCATCTCTTAGACCTGTCTAGATATTTGTCTATGCTCTTGGTCTGAGTTTTTGCGAATGCACTACCTAGAGTGCTCTACTCCGTATGAGGCAACCTGGGGTTTCCTCAGGTCATACGCCTGCCACGTTTTTCGGGGGTCTGGCTTAGGGCCATGTCTCTTGACTGAGTTTTAGGTCCGGATCGTTAGATTTGGTCCTGGGTGTTTCAGTTTCGAACCTTAGGGTTCAGAACGTCCACTTGTCCCTTCAGGGGGTTGATTTTTCTCTCAGGGGAGCTTTGGTTCCTGCCTGGAGGTTAGTTTGATGCTTTTTGGATGCATCTTTCAGTTGTCGCCAGTAGCAACTTTCGCACTCTGAGTCGAGGTTATTTGTCTCAATGAGCTGGTGGTCATGGTCATTGAGTTATTGCTCAATGGTATTGCTTACTGTTTCTCTTTAAGCCTCTTCGCCCTGTCTACAGCTGGGGAAGTTGTCCCCTTGGCATTTGTCCTCTTGGGGAGGATTTTGGAAGTCTTAGCCTTTGGGTTCTTTCTTCTCTTTCGAGGATTTTTCTTCCTCCCTTGCGTGCTAGAGGCTATGGAGGCTGGTTCTGGTTTTCTTCCCTAGTCTGATGGTCCTTTGGATCTCCTTCGGGTACTCCGTTCTCTCCTTCAGAGGTAGGAGGTACTTTTTTGGGGTAGTTTGTGGGATGAGAGCCTGCGGGACTTGGCTCCTCTGAGGCATTGTGCTCAGCGGGCTCTAAAGATTTTGAGTGGTCTCCAGCACGGCTTTTTCCGGTTGTTTAACTGATGGGCAGTTACCTTGTTTCTTTTTATACTGTTTTTTATGGGTAATACCAGGCTGTGGTGCCTTTTGAAGGGACCGCCTTCTGTACCCGCCCTTTGTTTGCATTCAGTGTCCTCTATAGCTTGGGTATTGTTTTCCCAAAAGTAATGAATGCAGCTGTGGACTCTTCCCGTTTAAGAAGAAAAACTCAAATTATGCTTACCTGATAATTTTCTTTTCTTCTGACGGGAAGAGTCCACAGCTCCCTGCCCGTGTTTTATCGATGAGGCGGCCGTTTTTTAGTTTCTAATTCTGGCACCTTTTTCACCCTGATATTTCTCCTACTGTTCCTTGTTCCCATGGCAGAATGACTGGGAGATGAGGGAAGTAGGGGAGGTATTTAAGCCTTTGGCTGGGGAGTCTTTGCCTTATCCTGGTGGCCAGGTTCTGAATTCCCAAAAGTAATGAATGCAGCTGTTGACTCTTCCTGTCAGAAGAAAAGAAAATTATCAGGTAAGCATAATTTGAGTTTTCTCCATATAACTGCTCCTATAACTCATATTCCACAGTAGAACTCTCAACAACTCCTCCTATTGCACCATTTAACCTTGCCTAGATCTCCTATTACACCATATAACCTTCTCCTCTCTATAATGCCTCTATTACACCATATATCCTACCTATAACTACTACTAATGCACCATATAACCTCCCTATAACTCCTATTGCACCATATAACCCTCCCTATAACAAATCATTTTGCACCATATAACCATCACTATAACTCTTCCTATTGCTCCACATAAGCCTCCCTATAACAACTCATTTTGTACTATATAACCCTCCCTATAACTAAAGATATTGATCCATATAACTCCATGTAACTCCTTTTACTGGTTCATCTAATTCTTCTGTATATTTCCTCCTATTGCTCCATATAGTACACTCTGTAATGCCTTATATTGCTGTACAGATCTCCTCCTTGTTATTGTGTAAGAACTGTGGTGTCCAATCAATGTACCTCCTTCCCTGGCTTCTGAAAAAAAAATCTTAAAATTGACAAATCATTTAAAAGTAAGTAAGATAATAGAAACAAGTAAATATCTTAAGTATTTTGCAACTAATGATGTGACTAAGAAAACACTTATCACATTATTCTTAACAACATATAACATTTACCTCTAATGTTTGGTAGCCTCTGCAAGGTTGGGCAGAAGTTTTACAGAAGATACAGTACTGCTCATCCAGCAATACAAAGTCTCCTAAAACATCATAGCACTGGGAGGTCTAGGTGGTTGCCCATCTACTGTATTTCCTCTCTCATCTCCAAATACACCCCAACCTGTCCTCTTTGATCAACCTCTGACCTACGTCTCTCCACTTCTATTATCTCTGCTTCTCTCTATCACCTCCAAGACATCTCATGTACTGCTCCCGTCCTCTGGCACTCTCTGCCCCACTCCATCAGACTGTCTCCATCCTAGTATAGCTTTAGACCTCTTTAAACACCCACCTATGCACATCACGTACCAAAAATAAATCTTGAACTACCCTTACTCACTTCTTCAACTACAGTCCATGTGACAACCTATCCCAAATCGTATGTCTCTGCAACCTCAACCTGTAAACTGTAAGCTCTTCAGAGCAGGGCCTTCCTCCTCCTGTGCTAGATTTGTCACCCCTATCTCTGTACCCAACGCTACAGAATTTTGTGGCACTATACAAATAAGTTATTATAATTAAAAACTGGTCTCCTGAGTAGCTGGACACTACTCCATACTCAATTGGTTGCGACCAACAGTGTGCATAACAATGCTCACCTTCATTTACAAACGCTGCTGATCATTTTCTTCAGCCAGATCAGAGATGGTTCACGGTTTTCCCTTGTTGGCCACGGGTGGCCACTGTTAAGGTAGTTGCTAGTGCTTCCAACCTACATGAATAAGATGGGGTTTGCAGGTTTCTCATGACTTATATCTGATCTCATGTATTTTCCTTTGGAGAAACGTTCTTCAGAACTCTGTCTTGCTACCTTTTCTCCAACATAGGTGTGTCCGGTCCACGGCGTCATCCTTACTTGTGGGATATTCTCTTCCCCAACAGGAAATGGCAAAGAGCCCAGCAAAGCTGGTCACATGATCCCTCCTAGGCTCCGCCTACCCCAGTCATTCTCTTTGCCGTTGTACAGGCAACATCTCCACGGAGATGGCTTAGAGTTTTTTAGTGTTTAACTGTAGTTTTTTTATTCAATCAAGAGTTTGTTATTTTAATTAGTGCTGGTATGTACTATTTACTCAGAAACAGAAAAGAGATGAAGATTTCTGTTTGTATGAGGAAAATGATTTTAGCAACCGTCACTAAAATCCATGGCTGTTCCACAAAGGACTGTTGAGAGCAATTAACTTCAGTTGGGGGAACAGTGAGCAGTCTCTTGCTGCTTGAGGTATGACACATTCTAACAAGGACGATTGTAATGCTGGAAGCTGTTCATTTTCCCTATGGGATCGGTAAGCCATGTTTATAAAGATCGTAAACAAGGGCTTATTAAGGACCTGTAGACTTTTTCTGGGCTAAATCGATTCATTATTAACACATATTTAGCCTTGAGGAATCATTTTATCTGGGTATTTTGATATAATAATATCGGCAGGCACTGTATTAGACTCCTTATTTCTTTAGGGGCTTTCCCAAATCATAGGCAGAGCCTCATTTTCGCGCCGGTGGTTGCGCACTTGTTTTTGAGAGGCATGGCATGCGTCGCATGTGAGAGGAGCTCTGATACTTAGAAAAGACTTTCTGAAGGCGTCATTTGGTATCGTATTCCCTTTGGGCTTGGTTGGGTCTCTGCAAAAGCAGGATACCAGGGACTGTAAAGGGGTAAAGTTAAAAACGGCTCGGTTCGTTATTTTAAGGGTTAAAGCTTCCAAATTTGGTGTGCAATACTTTTAATGGCTTTAAGACACTGTGGTGAAATTTGGTGAATTTTGAACCAATTCCTTCATGTTTTTTCGCAATTGCAGTAATAAAGTGTGTTCAGTTTAAATTTAAAGTGACAGTAACGGTTTTATTTTAAAACGTTTTTTGTACTTTGTTATCAAGTTTATGCCTGTGTTTAACATGTCTGAACTACCAGATAGACTGTGTTCTGAATGTGGGGAAGCCAGAATTCCTATTCATTTAAATAAATGTGATTTATGTGACAATGACAATGATGCCCAAGATGATTCCTCAAGTGAGGGGAGTAAGCATGGTACTGCATCATTCCCTCCTTCGTCTACACGAGTCTTGCCCACTCAGGAGGCCCTAGTACATCAAGCGCGCCAATACTCCTTACTATGCAACAATTAACGGCTGTAATGGATAATTTCTGTCAAAAACATTTTAGCCAAAATGAACACTTACCAGCGTAAGCGTGACTGCTCTGTTTTTAGATACTGAAGAGCATGACGACGCTGATAATAATGGTTCTGAAGGGCCCCTAACCCAGTCTGAAGGGGCCCAGGGAGGTTTTGTCTGAGGGAGAAAATTACTGATTCAGGGAACATTTCTCAACAAGCTGAACCTGATGTGATTACGTTTAAATTTAAGTTGGAACATCTCCGCATTCTGCTCAAGGAGGTATTCATCCACTCTGGATGATTGTGACAAGTTGGTCATCCCAGAGAAAACTATGTAAAATGGACAAGTTCCTAGAGGTCCCGGGACTCCCAGAAGCTTTTCCTATACCCCAAGCGGGTGGCGGACATTGTTAATAAAGAATGGGAAAGGCCCGGTATTCCTTTCGTCCCTCCCCCCCCATATTTAAAAAATTGTTTCCTATGGTCGACCCAGAAAGGACTTATGGCAGACAGTCCCCAAGGTCGAGGGAGCGGTTTCCACTTTAAACAAACGCACCACTATACCCATAGAGGATAGTTGTGCTTTCAAAAGATCCTATGGATAAAAAAATTAGAAGGTTTACTTAAAAGATGTTTGTTCAGCAGGGTTACCTTCTACAACCTATTTCATGCATTGTCCCTGTAGCTACAGCCGCATGTTTTCTGGTTCGATGAGCTGATAAAGGCGGTCGATAGTGATTCTCCCCCTTATGAGGAGATTATGGACAGAATCAATGCTCTCAAATTGGCTAATTCTTTCACCCTAGACGCCCACTTTGCAATTGGCTAGGTTAGCGGCTAAGAATTCAGGGTTTGCTATTGTGGCGCGCAGAGCGCTTTGGTTGAAATCTTGGTCAGCTGATGCGTCTTCCAAGAACAAGCTACTTAACATTCCTTTCAAGGGGAAAACGCTGTTTGGCCCTGACTTGAAAGAGATTATCTCTGATATCACTGGGGGTAAGGGCCACGCCCTTCCTCAGGATCGGCCTTTCAAGGCAAAAAATAAACCTAATTTTCGTCCCTTTCGTAGAAACGGACCAGCCCAAAGTGCTACGTCCTCTAAGCAAGAGGGTAATACTTCTCAAGCCAAGCCAGCTTGGAGACCAATGCAAGGCTGGAACAAGGGAAAGCAGGCCAAGAAACCTGCCACTGCTACCAAGACAGCATGAAATGTTGGCCCCCGATCCGGGACCGGATCTGGTGGGGGGCAGACTCTCTCTCTTCGCTCAGGCTTGGGCAAGAGATGTTCTGGATCCTTGGGCGCTAGAAATAGTCTCCCAAGGTTATCTTCTGGAATTCAAGGGGCTTCCCCCAAGGGGGAGGTTCCACAGGTCTCAGTTGTCTTCAGACCACATAAAAAGACAGGCATTCTTACATTGTGTAGAAGACCTGTGTAAAAATGGGAGTGATTCATCCTGTTCCATTAAGAGAACAAGGGATGGGGTTCTACTCCAATCTGTTCATAGTTCCCAAAAAAGAGGGAACGTTCAGACCAATCTTAGATCTCAAGATCTTAAACAAGTTTCTCAAGGTTCCATCGTTCAAGATGGAAACCATTCGAACTATTCTTCCTTCCATCAGGAAGGTCAATTCATGACCACGGTGGATTTAAAGGATGCGTATCTACATATTCCTATCCACAAGGAACATCATCGGTTCCTAAGGTTCGCATTCCTGGACAAGCATTACCAGTTCGTGGCGCTTCCTTTCGGATTAGCCACTGCTCCAAGGATTTTCACAAAGGTACTAGGGTCCCTTCTAGCTGTGCTAAGACCAAGGGGCATTGCTGTAGTACCTTACTTGGACGACATTCTGATTCAAGCGTCGTTCCTTCCTCAAGCAAAGGCTCACACGGACATTGTCCTGGCCTTTCTCAGATCTCACGGATGGAAAGTGAACGTGGAAAAGAGTTCTCTATCTCCGTCAACAAGGGTTCCCTTCTTGGGAACAATAATAGACTCCTTAGAAATGAGGATTTTTCTGACAGAGGCCAGAAAAACAAAACTTCTAGACTCTTGTCGGATACTTCATTCCGTTCCTCTTCCTTCCATAGCGCAGTGCATGGAAGTGATCGGTTTGATGGTAGCGGCAATGGACATAGTTCCTTTTGCGCGCATTCATCTAAGACCATTACAACTGTGCATGCTCAGTCAGTGGAATGGGGGACTATACAGACTTGTCTCCGAAGATACAAGTAAATCAGAGGACCAGAGACTCACTCCGTTGGTGGCTGTCCCTGGACAACCTGTCACAAGGGATGACATTCCGCAGACCGGAGTGGGTCATCGTCACGACCGACGCCAGTCTGAGGGGCTGGGGCGCGGTCTGGGGATCCCTGAAAGCTCAGGGTCTTTGGTCTCGGGAAGAATCTCTTCTACCGATAAATATTCTGGAACTGAGAGCGATATTCAATGCTCTCAAGGCTTGGCCTCAGCTAGCGAGGGCCAAGTTCATACCGGTTTCAATCAGACAACATGACAACTGTTGCGTACATCAACCATCAGGGGGGGAACAAGGAGTTCCCTAGCGATGGAAGAAGTGACCAAAAATCATTCTATGGGCGGAGTCTCACTCCTGCCACCTGTCTGCTATCCACATCCCAGGAGTGGAAAATTGGGAAGCGGATTTTCTGAGTCGTCAGACATTGCATCCGGGGGAGTGGGAACTCCATCCGGAAATCTTTGCCCAAGTCACTCAGCTGTGGGGCATTCCAGACATGGATCTGATGGCCTCTCGTCAGAACTTCAAAGTTCCTTGCTACGGGTCCAGATCCAGGGATCCCAAGGCGGCTCTAGTGGATGCACTAGTAGCACCTTGGACCTTCAAACTAGCTTATGTGTTCCCGCCGTTTCCTCTCATCCCCAGGCTGGTAGCCAGGATCAATCAGGAGAGGGCGTCGGTGATCTTGATAGCTCCTGCGTGGCCACGCAGGACTTGGTATGCAGATCTGGTGAATATGTCATCGGCTCCACCTTGGAAGCTACCTTTGAGACGAGACCTTCTTGTTCAGGGTCCGTTCGAACATCCGAATCTGGTTTCACTCCAGCTGACTGCTTGGAGATTGAACGCTTGATCTTATCGAAGCGAGGGTTCTCAGATTCTGTTATCGATACTCTTGTTCAGGCCAGAAAGCCTGTAACTAGAAAGATTTACCACAAAATTTGGAAAAAATATATCTGTTGGTGTGAATCTAAAGGATTCCCTTGGGACAAGGTTAAGATTCCTAAGATTCTATCCTTCCTTCAAGAAGGATTGGAAAAAGGATTATCTGCTAGTTCCCTGAAGGGACAGATTTCTGCCTTGTCGGTGTTACTTCACAAAAAGCTGGCAGCTGTGCCAGATGTTCAAGCCTTTGTTCAGGCTCTGGTTAGAATTAAGCCTGTTTACAAACCTTTGACTCCTCCTTGGAGTCTCAACTTAGTTCTTTCAGTTCTTCAGGGGGTTCCGTTTGAACCCTTACATTCCGTTGATATTAAGTTATTATCTTGGAAAGTTTTGTTTTTAGTTGCGATTTCTTCTGCTAGAAGAGTTTCAGAATTATCTGCTCTGCAGTGTTCTCCTCCTTATCTGGTGTTCCATGCAGATAAGGTGGTTTTACGTACTAAACCTGGTTTTCTTCCAAAAGTTGTTTCTAACAAAAGCATTAACCAGGAGATTATCGTACCTTCTCTGTGTCCGAAACCAGTGTCAAAGAAGGAACGTTTGTTGCACAATCTGGATGTTGTTCGCGCTCTAAAATTCTATTTAGATGCTACAAAGGATTTTAGACAAACATCTTCCTTGTTTGTTGTTTATTCCGGTAAAAGGAGAGGTCAAAAAGCAACTTCTACCTCTCTCTCTTTTTGGATTAAAAGCATCATCAGATTGGCTTACGAGACTGCCGGACGGCAGCCTCCCGAAAGAATCACGGCTCATTCCACTAGGGCTGTGGCTTCCACATGGGCCTTCAAGAACGAGGCTTCTGTTGATCAGATATGTAGGGCAGCGACTTGGTCTTCACTGCACACTTTTACCAAATTTTACAAGTTTGATACTTTTGCTTCTTCTGAGGCTATTTTTGGGAGAAAGGTTTTGCAAGCCGTGGTGCCTTCCATTTAGGTGACCTGATTTGCTCCCTCCCTTCATCCGTGTCCTAAAGCTTTGGTATTGGTTCCCACAAGTAAGGATGACGCCGTGGACCGGACACACCTATGTTGGAGAAAACAGAATTTATGTTTACCTGATAAATTACTTTCTCCAACGGTGTGTCCGGTCCACGGCCCCGCCCTGGTTTTTTTTTTAATCAGGTCTGATAATTTATTTTCTTTAACTACAGTCACCACGGTACCATATGGTTTCTCCTATGCAAATATTCCTCCTTAACGTCGGTCGAATGACTGGGGTAGGCGGAGCCTAGGAGGGATCATGTGACCAGCTTTGCTGGGCTCTTTGCCATTTCCTGTTGGGGAAGAGAATATCCCACAAGTAAGGATGACGCCGTGGACCGGACACACCGTTGGAGAAAGTAATTTATCAGGTAAACATAAATTCTGTTTTCATTCATTTTACCATCCACTAAAACCCAACCCATAAATACCAAGTCATTCCCCTGGGCCACTTTAACCCCCTCCCCTTGAATCAGCTACAGATTTCCCAACCTCCCAGGAGCCTCAGGGCCGCAAACCAACTAGAAGATCCATTGCCAGAGGATCTAACACCTCCAGTCACACAAATGACTTTGTTAATCGCATAATATTGACCAAACTTTGGCTTGACAAAGAGTGGCAGTCAAAGAAATGTTTGTTCTAGGACCTAACGGTTTGGATTATTCTATGTACCTGTAACCATGAGTCTTCACTGCCTCTTATAATTGTTTGGGTTGCTCATCAGTATTCTGACTGCTCCCTAAATTTCATATAAATGCTGTTGTCAGCTAGTGTCTTGAAAAATTGAAAGATGCATTTGCCCCTTGTTCAGACATAGGCATTGTTAAAGGGACATGAAACCCAAATTTTTTCTTTCATGATTTAGGTAGAACATACAATGTTAAACAACTTTCCAGTTTACTTCTATTATCAAATGTACTTCATTCTCTTGGTATGCTTGGTTGAAGGAGCAGCAATGCACTACTGGTTTCTAACTGAACACATGGGTGAGCCAATGACAAGCGGTATATTTATGCAGCCACCAATCAGCAGCTAGAACATAGGATCTTTGTTGCTCCTGAGCTTTCCTAGATGAACCTTTCAGTAAAGGATAACAAGAGAAGGAAGAAAATGAAATAATATAAGTAAATTGGAAAGTTGTTTAAAATTGTCAGCTCTGTCTAACTCGTGAATGTCTAATTATGACTTTACTGTCCCTTTAAGACTGGAGAGGCTGGTAGTGAATTTACCACAGTCTCCCCTATTTGTTGGTTTTTGTGTTATTTTTTCCCATCTTATGACAAAGAACCAGAATCTCTTTCGTGTACGTTTTCAGACTGTAGCAGAATAGTTATAAATAATCAGAAGACACTTAGAATCGCTATTGAAAGCAGCAATGTATCCATGGTTGCACACATTTAGACAACTTCTGCAATTTACAACAAAGACAAATAAAATTATAAAACGTGTTTTATTTTATTCTTTTTCTAATGTGCTCAGTCAAAAAAGTTATCAATAAACATATTTCTTGGTAGCGTCACTTGATTTCCTAATCTCTCAAGGACTGAATCAACCTGACTGATTGTTGTCAGGTAATAAAAGAGAAATACAGAGTGATTTTATAGGGCTATTTGGACTCCAGCTTCAGTAACATTCTGTAAAATGATAAATCTAACTTTAAAGGGAAAGTCTATTTTAAATTGTTATTGTTTAAAAAGATAGATAATCCCTTTATTACCCATTCCCTAGATTTGCATAACAAACACGGTTATATTAATACACTTTTTTTTACCTCTATAATTATCCATATCTAAGCCCCTGCAGACTGCCCCCTTATCTCAATGCTTTTTACAATCTTGCATTTCAGCCAACCAGTGCTGGTTCTTGCATAGCCATTATCATTCTCCACGGGAGTGAGCACAATGATATCTAGCACTAGCACTGTCTAGCTGCTGTGCAAGATTTAAAAAGCTAATAAAAAGCACTGAGATAAGTAGGGGCCTGCTGTCGCTTAGAGGCAATAAAAAAAATAAGCACTGTCCCTTTAAGCAGATTTTATTCTTTTTTTAAGTGGCTAATTCCATCATCTTAAAGGGACATTAAAGGGCCATGAGATAGTCTATCTAAATTATATATCTATTTTATCTTTCTATCTGTCTATCAGTCTATCTGTATATAATATATCTATCTATCTTATCTGTTTGTCTATCTATATCTAGCTGTCTATCTTATCTATCTATTTAATCTATCTATAGTACTATAGTATTTATCTAATCAATCAAATCTATTTATCTATTATTATCATTATTGTTTTAAATGGACAATGTAGTGGATATTTTACACACAGAGAACCAGGAAACTGCAGGAGAGTCAAAGGCCAGTGACAGACTTTCTTTTGTGCTTGTGGCACAAGAATCTGACTTTATCTATGTATTTAACTCCTTGGCGGAGGCTGAACACATAAAGCGCTGCAGTAAGTAGTGCAAAAGATACGTTTTAATGAATTAAAGAGTGGAATTCCTCTGATAAAATTTGCCTTAAAAAAAAACAAATAGATATACACCTTTAGGTGCCACGGTGGTCACTGTCTTTGCACTCATTAACTCAAACATAGTGCAACTCTTCACTGCTGCTGTCCTTACAGAAACTGTGCTAATAAACTGTGACCTATATCTTTTATGAGCATTGGTGCTGTCTACATACATAAAACCCCATAAAACTAGAAGAGTGGTCATTTATGTAGATACATTTTATGCTCTCATAATAAAAATATATATATATTTTTATGACCAGACTTGACAAATCCCAGGAGTCATGATACCCTGGCTCCAACATGTTTGGATCAATCTACATATGTCTATATACAAAATTCCTGCTTGACTTCTTAAAGGGACAGTCTACCCAAATGTTTTATCATTTTAAAAGATAGCTAATCCCTTTTTCTTTCCTATGGCATGGAGAGTCCGCAAATCATTCCAATTACTAGTGGGATATTCACTCCTGGCCAGCAGGAGGAGGCAAAGAGCCCCCTAGCAGAGCTGTTAAGTATCACTTCCCTTAACCATAACCCCAGTCATTCTCTTTGCCTTGATCAAGGGAGGATGGCGAAGGTGTCTGAAGATTTTTAATCCTTTTACGGGTACTTTTCCCTGCAAGCAAGGATTGGGGTTATACTGTGTCCATGTCAATCTCTTTAGTAAGAGTAATGGTGTCTTTTAGCAGTTAGAAGGCAGTGTGGTGGTCCTTGCTTTATTTCTAACACAGATGCTACCCCTTTGATAGAAAACCAGAGTTGGTTACTCTGTTTTCTTTTTTTCTACAGGTCTCTGTTAGATGTGGAGTGATCTGACATACCTAAGAAACTGTTCCCTGCCTGACAGCTACTTCCACAGGTAAGTGCTTCCATTCTAGGTTAGAAGGTACCATCACTCTAGGAGTTAATGGAAAACTTCTATTTCTGGTGCGGATGTGTTCAGGGGGAAATTAATGTGCTTTAATGGGCAGGGAGCATTTAAAGGGCACTGCATTGGGAACTTTAGAGGCTGAGGAGACATGTTATATATGTGTCTGGGCTCTATATGAATGGGAGTTTGTTTAGGAGGTGTTTTTTTACACTTTTATTAGCCTGAGTTTTTCGGCAGGGTATTATGAGAGCCATTATGCTACGGTTTTTCAAACCAGGAAGTGAGGTTTATTTCACATCGTTTTGTCTGGTGGCGCAATTTTCTTTTTAGTTGCGGTCATGTGTCCGCGTTTAATATGCGCTTCCTTTTTTCCGGATTTTGCAGACCGGAGTTTTCTTATGTGGTGCATTTGTTCAGCAGCTGTTTGAGCGGCTGGAGAGGATCCAAAATCATAGTGGGATCTTTCTGTTGGTGCTAGGAGCGGTAAACCCTCAGCAGAGCTTAAATAATTTAATAGGGCTAGTGAATCTTATAAGGGTTCTTTGTTTCACTGTTGTTATGGACACTAATGAGAATTTAAATTTGCCAGTTGACAGGTGGTTCAGGTTGTTCCTCCTGTGCAATTTTGCTCCTCTTGTTTAGATAAGACTTTATTATTTAAAGATAAGATTTCTCCCCAGAGCCTTCTGTCTCTCAGGATAATGTTGTTCCAGCATTGCCTCAGCTTTCCCCTCAAACATCCCAAACTTCACATGCAGTGCCCTGCGGTTCCTCTCAACAACCTCCTGGGGGTGTTTATTTACTTGGGGATTTCGCTGCGCAGATAACATCTGCTGTTTCAGCAGCCTTATCAGCTTTTCCAAAGGTTGCTGGTAAGCGCAAGAGGGAATCTAAACATATTGATGTTATTAAGGGTTCTGACTCTGCTAAGGCTGCGTTAGTTTGTCTCAGCTATCTAATGAGGATGATTCCTCAATGTCTGAGGAGGAATTGTCAGATTCTGATACTGTAGTGATCAATTCTGCAGATTCAGAGGAGCTTAATTTTAGATTTGTTAGAACACCTTTGAGTACTTTTGAAAGAGGTTCTTGCTACAGTGGAAGAATCCGACTCAGTGGAGAATCCAAAGAGGTCTAGTAAACTTAATAGGGTATATGATGTACCTTCGTCTGTGGAGGTGTTTCCAGTTCCAGACCGTCCCTTATTTTTAAAAAGATGCTTCCTGTTGCTGATTCTATTTGTGACTCTTGGGGAACAGTGACCAAGGCAGAGAGAGCTATCTCTACTCTTGCAAAGAGAACTACTATTCCTAGTGAGGATAGTTGTTCTTTCAAGGAACCCATGGATAAAAAGTTTGAGGCTTTTTTGAAGAAAATGTACATTCATCAGGGATTACAGTGGCAGCCTGTTGCTAGTATTGCTACAGTTGCGGGGGAGCATCTTATTGGTGCAATGATTTATCTAGTCTAATCTTAGAAGAGACTACTATAGAGGAGATCCAAGATAGGATCAAGGCTCTAAAGCTAGCCAATACCTTTATTTGTAATGCCAATATGCAAGTTCTTAGGCTGGGAGCCAAGAGTTCTGGTTTCACTGTTATAGCTCGAAGAGCTCTGTGGTTGAAGTCTTGGTCTGCAGATGTCACTTCCAAGTGCAAGCTTTTATCTTTGCCTTATAAGGGTAAAACCTTGTTTGGTTCGGGTCTGGCTGAAATATTTTCTGATATTACAGGTGGAAAGGGCTCTTTCCTACCTCAGGATTAAAAGAATATGCCTAAGGGTCGCCAGAGTTCTAATTTTCTTTCCTTTTGAAACTTTAAGGGACGAAAGTCTTCCTCCTCCTCTTCCAAGTCTGAACACTCAAAGTCTTCTTGGAGGTCCAGTCAGCCTTGGAATAAAGGAAAGCAAGTCAAGAACCCTTCCGCTGATTCTAAATCAGCATGAAGGGTCCACCCCCGATCCTGTTTTGGATCAAGTGGGGGGCAGGCTCTTTTTCTTTCGCCAGGCTTGGATAAGAGATGTCCCAGATCCTTGGGCAATAGACATAGTATCCCATGGTTACAGAATAAGATTAAAATCTTGTCCTCCCAGGGGCAGAGTCAACCTGTCAGGGTTGTCTGTGGACCAGATAAAGAGAAAGTCCTTATTAAACTGCGTAAATGACCTATCCACCCTGGGAGTGATTGTTCCAGTTCCTCCAGAGGAACAGGGTCTAGGATTCTATTCAAATCTTTTTGTAGTTCCCAAAAAGGAGGGCACTTTCCGTCCCATACTGGACCTAAAGTGTCTCAGAGTTCCGTCCTTCAAAATGGAGACCATCCGTTCCATTCTTCCTTTGGTACAAGAGGATCAGTTCATGACCACCATAGACCTGAAGGATGCATATCTTCATGTTCCCATTCACAGGGATCATAACCAGTATCTGAGGTTTGCCTTTCTGGACAAACATTTCCAGTTTGTTGCCCTTCCTTTTGGCCTTGCTACAGATCCCAGAATTTTCACAAAGGTTCTGGGGGCTCTTTTGGCAGTGGTCAAGTCCCAGGGCATTGCTGTGGTGCCTTACTTGGACGACATCTTGGTTCATCTTTTCATCTAGCAAAATTTCATACAGAGATGTTGTTGTCTATTCTATGTTTCCATGGGGGGAAAGTGAATCTGGGAAAGAGTTTCCGTGTACCAAATACAAGGGTATGTTTCCTAGGAACAATTTTAGATGCCTTGTCCATGAAGATTTTTCTGACGGACGTCAGAAAATCCAAACTTCATGCTTCTTGCCTTTCTCTCCAGTCGGCTATTCGTCCATCTGTGGCTCAATGCATGGAGGTGATAGGTTTGATGGTTGCCTCTATAGACATCATTCCTTTTGCTCGGTTCCATCTGAGACCTCTGCAACTGTGTATGCTCAGTCAATGGAACGGGGGCCACTCAGATCTCTTGCAGAGGATAAATCTGGAGTCCCCAACAAGAGTCTTTCATGGTGGGTTTCTCAGGACCATCTGTCTCAGGGCACATGTTTTCTGAGGCCTTCCTGGGTGATTGTGACCACGGATGCCAGCCTGTTGGGCTGAGGAGCAGTTTGGGGTTCCTTAAAAGCACAGGGCCTGTGGACTTCGGAGGAGTCGTCTCTTCCAATAAATATCTTGGAGTTGAAAGCAATCTTCAATGCTTTCATAGTTTGGCCTCAACTAGCTTTGGTCCGGTATATCAGATTCCAGTCAGACATCACTTTGTGGCTTTTATCAACCACCAGGGGGGAACTCGAAGTTCCTTGGCAATGGAGGAGGTGACTCGCGTTCTCCAGTGGGCGGAGTCTCACGATTGCCATCTCTCTGCCTTCCACATTCCAGGGGTGGACAACTGTGAGGCGGATTTTCTGAGCAGGCAAACCTTTCATCCCAGAGAGTGGGCTCTCCACCCAGACGTTTTCGCGATGATAACTCTCAGGTGGGGGATTCCGGAGTTGGATCTAATGGCGTCTCGTCAAAACGCCAAGCTTCCAAGGTACGGTTCAAGGTCAAGAGATCCTCAAGCCGTTCTGGTAGATGCTCTGGCGGTTCCTTAGAACTTCAATCTAGCATACCTGTTTCCTCAGTGTGCGCTACTTCCAAGAGTATTTGCTCGCATCAAGCAGGAAAGAGCTTCAGTGATTGCAGAATCTGGTTTGCGGATGTGGTTATGTAATCTCTTCCTTCTTGGAGGTTACCTTTGAGGTAGGACCATCTACTTCAGGGTCCCTTCCATCATTCACATCTGGTTTCTCTGAAGCTGACGGCTTGGAGATTGAACGTCTAGTTTTGGCTAGACGTGGCTTCTCTGAGAAAGTCATAGATACTATGCTTCAGACTCGTAAACTGGTTACTCGCAGAATTTACCATAGGGTATGTTGTAAATAAGTAAGAGGGGTATCCGGAACACGGTCCAAACCACTGGTCTGTGCAATGGTGTAAATACATTCATTGGTGTGATTTTAAGGGTTTTTCTTGGAACAAATTAAGAGTTCTTCGAATTTTGTCTTTTCTTCAGGAGGGCCTGGAGAAAGGTTTCTCAGTCAGTACTCTGAAGGGTCAGATTTCTGCACACTCTATTCTTTTGCATAAGCGTCTGGCAGTTCTGCCAGATCTTGTCTTTTGTTCAGGCCTTGGTCAGAATTAGGCCTGTGTTTAAATCTGTTGCTCCTCCTTGGAGCCTTAATCTTGTTCTTAGAGTTTTGCAGCAGGCTCCGTTTAAGTCAATGCATTCTGTTGACATTAAATTACTTTCTTGGAAGGTTTTGTTTGTTATTGCTATTTCTTCTGCTCGCAGAGTTTCCGAACTTTCGGCTCTGCAGTGTGATTCCCTGTACCTTATTTTTCATACTAATAAGCTTGGGTTTCTCCCTAAGGTAGTGCCGGATTGCTATATTAACCAGGAAATTGTTATTCCTTCATTTTGTCCCAATCCTTCTTCCCAGAAGGAACGACTTTTGCATAACTTGGATGTTGTGCATGCTTTAAAATTTTACCTTCAAGCAACTAAAGATTTTCGGCAGTCTTCTGCCCTGTTTGTTGTTTTCTCTGGTAAGCGTAGGGGTCAGAAGGCCACTTCTACCGCTCTTTCTCTCTGGTTGAAAAGTGTTATCCGTTTAGCTTATGAGACAGCTGGACAACAGCCTCCTGAGAGACTTACGGCTCATTCCACTAGAGCTGTTTCTTCTTCCTGGGCTCTTAAAAATGAAGCTTTGGTGGAACAACTTTGCAAGGAGGTCACATGGTCCTCTATTCATACTTTTTCCAAATTTGATACTTTTTTCTCGGTTGAGACTTCTTTTGGGAGAAAAGTTCTTCAAGCAGTGGTGCCTTCGTTTTAGGTCCGCCTGTTTTGTTCTTCCTCCCTTTCATTCTGTGTCCTCTAGCTTAGGTATTGGTTCCCACTAGTAATTGGAATTATTTGTGGACTCTCCATGCCATAGGAAAGAAAACAAAATGTATGCTTACCTGATAAATCTATTTCTTTCCAGGCATGGAGAGTCCACGACCCACCCTTATTTTATTCAGTCGGTATTTTTTGTTAAAACCTCAGGCCTTTGTGTTATCTTCTTTTTCCATTTCTCTTCAGCCAAATGACTTGGGGTTATGGGTAAGGGAAGTGATAATTAACCGCTCTGCTGGGGTGCTCTTTGCCTTCTCCTGCTGGCCAGGAGTGAATATTCCACTAGTAATTGGAATGATTTGTGGACTCTCCATGCCTGGAAATAAATGCAATAATAAATAAATAAATAAAAGCATAAATTTTGTTATTAAAGAGACACTAAACCCAAAAATGTTCTTTCATGATTCAGGTAGAGAATGCAATTTTATATAACATTCCAATTTACTTCTATTATCTAATTTGCTTCATTCTTTAGATATCCTTTGTTGAAGAAATAGCCCAGGGGACCAATCACATTTTTGTCATTTTGTGTTGGTATTTTTTGTTCTCTTTTTGTATAAATGTATGAACACAACTACTTGCATAGTGAAAAGAGGAAGATCTGGGAAGAGAGTGGCCAACAGCCTAGAGAGAGTTGGTGATGGTTACAGAGAAGGGGCAGATTACTGGGCAGTGGGAAAGAAAACGGAAGTAAGAGCGAGGAAAGGAGACCAAAAAGAGTGTTGGCTAAAGAATGAAGACAGAAGTTTATGTTCACAGCTTCAGACATCAACAGCATTTTAATGATTAATGCCAGCAGCTGTTTGAGATACATTAGCGATCATTTGCTGGTGTCAGTAGTGGGGTGGTGCAAATGATCCTGCCCCTTAGGAATTTAGCTCTTTCTATCCAGGTATAACCATCTCCTTTTATTCACGTACAATCACCTAGCTTTAGAAAATGCTGTGTAGATCAGTGCATCAATATCCTCTTTCTTTCTGTACATTATGCACTGAGATTATGATGTTTGGGGTATTTTAACCCCTCCACCTCTGGTAACATTTTTGCAGCCACTCATGGCTGCACTTTTCAACGCTTTACTCCCCTCCCCCCTATTTTTTAGCAATTCTTCCTTGTCTCCCCCATTTTTCCCTTCAGCTCTCCAATACTATACCCAATCTCCTCTTCCACTTTGACTTCCATTTTCTCCCAATCTTTTTTTTTTACTCTATTTCCCCCTCCCTCCTCCCTCTCCTCATCAGTTCTACAATTTACGGCCGTGCATTTGAATTAACGCCCTTGACTGCCATCTTTGTATTTACACCAATTAACACATAAACTCTTAATTACTCTGATCAGGGGAGTTCCCAGCCCATAAATGGGAAGTGACACGGCAGCTGCCAGCGTTGAGTCAAAGTGACAGTGAATGAGGACGTATCAATTAGATGAGAGTCCCGGGGAGGTGCGGGTGCGAGGCGATGGGCCATGCCCAGCCAGAGCTGGAGGCTGTTAGAGACTGACAAGCTTGCGTTCAGACAGAGATGAAATGCTACTTCACGTTTTATGGCACAAGATATTTTTCATACGTACAGATGTAATTTGTTTTATTACGGAAATCATATTTTTTTATGAGAATCTCTCTCTGGATTTCAGTTGTAGAAGAGGGTAGATATCTCCTCCCCCCGTCAACTCCTTTCCCTAACATTCCACGTTAGAAGTCAATTACCATCTCCATTGTAACTTCTGACACACGCTGAAGGTATTATAATCTTTGTGTTTTTATTAAAGAGATACTGAAAGTTCTATTCAATCTATGTCACTTAGAGTTGACCTAAATCTACAATGGGATATGAGACAAAAGGAGTGTTTTTTTTGTCTCTGTTAATTTACTACATTGTAATACAAGAGTTAAACAGCCTCTTTCTATTTTAAAGATCACCTCCCACTTGCTTAAAGGGACAGTATACACCAATTTGCATATAACGGCATTTAATAGACACTATTATAAAAAAGAATATGCACAGATACTGGTATAAAATTCCAGTATAAAACCTTTTAAAAAGTTACTTAGAAGCTTCCTGTTCAACACTGTTTATTTTGCTAAGAGGTGACGTTTTCACCTCTTAGCCAATAGCCGTGCGGTAAATCCGACTTGGCGCCCATGGGATCCGGATTTACTGCACAGCTTTTGGCTAAGAGGTGAAAACGTCACCTCTTAGCAAAATAATTTTTTAGCCGTGGGCTGCTGTAGCAGCTAAAAACGGCGATCGGTTAAAACAAATTAAGGAGCTTTCTACATGAAGTATCTTATACTTCATGAATGAAAGTGCCCTTTATTTGTTTCAAAAGTCAATGCTAACGTTTGTAAAATGCTAGGATTTACTTTCACTTTAAAGGGGCTGGGAAAAAATGAACAGCATTTGAAAATATGAAAATACAGACAGGAGCCACAGGAATCTGTAGACATCAGTATACAGCTAAATGTTGGGGGCTTGGTTAGGAGTCTGAAAATCAGCACAATGTTATTAAAAAATAAGCAAAACTATCCATTGTTACAAAAATACCCCAAGATGGGCTATATAGATTATCTACAAAAAATGTATGCAAAGAAAAATCTAGTGTACAATGTCCCTTTAATGTGTTTGATCTGTGGTGCTTTAGGGGTTAACTTCGATTTTTGAGTCTGAGACCCGATGAATACATCTCATTTCTCTTGTTTGCTAGAATATTTTATTATCAAGCTAGTGTCTCTTGCAATGGGTTAAACACATAGCTATAGGGCACTCAGGATTCCGCAGTACATTGGAGCTTCTGAGCAGCCAATTAGGAAACAGACATACACTTGTATCCACCAATCATATCGTCTCCAGGTGGTGCAGTGTGTTACAGCTCCCAAATAAAGATAGTAACCCAAGTAGATTTTCATCTGGGGCATTTAAATGGTTCTCCGGGTATCTTTACAATCTGCACAACCTTCCTAACTGACTTCTACTGATCGGTCTATACGTTTGGTGGCTCTGTGACAAACAATGATGATTCCTGGAAAACTGTATTTTTTTAAACACACAGTTAAAAATCTGCTCCATGGCAACATTTGGTGAGCCTATAAGAAGAAGGTGTGCATTAGACACCCAATCAGCAGCTAGCTACCAGTATGTTTTTCAACAAAGGATATGATAATTAAGTACCGTTTTAAGACACTTTCCAATTTACTTCCAGAGGTCTTTTTATAGTCACACTTTCTTTTTCAAATTCTACTGCATTGAGTGGTCCTTTGAACATTTAGATGCACAAATCACATGTTCTGATTTGTTGAGCAATCTATGTGTACATACTGACGCTAGATAGCGCTTGCAACGGAGATAAAGACACAGGTGCGCAATGGCAAGAACGCGGCTGGCGACTGACTCTTCTAGTTAGCCTGCAGCTTCCAAGCAGTACTTTTCTTATGCACTTACCCCCATATTTAGCTAGGCTCACTAATAAATAACAAATAATGTGCATGAGAATGGCCGTTTAAATAGTAGAGATTGTCTTCTTGATCAGATCCTTAGACATATGCACTAATATTTTAGTTTTTTTATACAGATGACTGCTGCATTATAGAAATGAACTTGTTATATTCCTGTGTGTGACAAAGTGATTGTAATTCCCACATCTTCACTAGTGACACTGCCATTCCTGAGTGTGAATGCCATTATATTATTCGTAATTCTTACCATCACTGCTTTGGGACAAATGACACTGCACTGCCATCCCCTGCTCTACTAGTAGTGCATCAATTCCCTGTGCCCATCCCACGAGGCTCTCAGCTAGATTGGGCGAGCTATAAAAACAAAGTGCCGCATACCCAGTTCCTCTACCTGAGGAGCTGCCGTCTTTTGGGCAAGAGTTATGGGTGTTTTTATTAGAGGAACGACTGGAAATTAGCTCTAGTCCTGCAGCAATCAGTCCTCCGCCCGGAGCATCTCAGTGTGTTTGTACATGCCTTGTATGGCAGCCTTCATAAGACATTTACCCATGATTTGCGATGAGCTTATGTGTGAATAATTAATGGCCAATTAATCCTTAATTACAGTAATTAGGCAAGTCACAGGAAATTAAGCTGCAGCTGGAGAAGACCATGCCTGCATATCGAGGGCTGAGGGCTGTGTGAATTTGCCTTTCATTGACAAGCAATGCCAAAGATGAGAGTTTTAGCGGTCCCTCTCGGCTGGCTCATGGCGAAGAAAGCAGAGAGCAGTACCAGGAAACCTACCTTATCTAAGCACCACATTCTAATGGCTACAACTAGTAACAAGGATGACATTTAGAAAAGAATCTGCAGAACATTGTTATAGTTAGGCAGTTTGGAACACAAGTGAGGCGTTTACCCATACCTAAGATTAGCTGCTACTTTTCACAATATCGCTAGGTCATGTGATACATTCATTGTGTCGCTGGCGGCAAAAGGTGCCTGCAAACTGTACCGCTGCGGCGACCTTGCATGAGGATCTCACACATCTCTGTGTTATTAGTGCCAGGGGTATAGTTCAAGGACATAAACTCAAACATGATCACAGTTAATTAAAGGGATATGAAACCCCCAAAAATGTAGAGCAATTAAAAAAAGCTGCAATTTACTTCTATTATTAAATTTGCTTCGTTCCCATGATATTCTTGTGGAAGAGACACCTAGATAGGTGTTTGGAGCTCTACATGGCAGGAAAAATAGCAAACGTTGTAGCCAATATAGTGCTCCAGACATGTGCACGCTGCCGAGCTTTACATCCCTGATTTTCAACAATAGATTACCAAGAGAATGAAGACAATTTGATAATAGAAGGGAATTGGAAAGTTGTTCTATCTGAATCACCTTCTGCAGTTGCCTCCTCTTCAGCTATTCTCTCTTGTTCTAGCTCCAGCAATTCTTCATTACTCAGCTGTTCAGGTACCACCTCTAGGAGTTCTTCAATATCCTCATCATCTGTATTCAAGTTCAGGCCTTTTGCCGTTTCAACAACATTTCTATTAATCTTTGAAACCTCCTCATCCGTTTCAAAACCTTTCACATCATGCACATGCCGCTTCAGTATTGTTTCCATATTCCTTTCATGCATTGTGTGGCCACAGGCCTAAGCAAGGTTCTTTATGCAGTGGTATATATTGAATTCCTTCCAGAACTCCATCAGTGTCATCAGTTGCAGCAATAGCCTGAGCACAGGTCCTCCTCGGGTAGTGGGCCTTGAAAGATGAAATGACCCCTGATCCATTGGCTGGATTAAAGTGGTAGTGCTTGGTGGGAGGAAATCCACTTTGATGTTGCTGTGAAGGTCACCAATGAAAGGGGAATATTCATTAAAAATGTGAAAGGTCTTTTTATTGGACCTATAATAAGCAGGTAAGGTGTTCTTATTAATGTTCTTAAATACCCTGTGGTTTCACTGTGCCAAATAACAAAAGGTTTTAATTTGTAACCAGCAGCATTGCCTCCTAACAACACAATCACTTTAAAAGCCTTAAAGCCTGGCATTGAGTTGACCTCCTTATGGATGAAGTCCGCTCAGGTATTCGTTTCCAGAACAATGCGGTTTTGTCCACATCAGATATGGGTCCCGTCCCTCTCTCATTTTTGTAAGTCTTGTTCTTTCAGTGGAGCTGATCCTTTAACAGCTTAGAAAATGTTATCCTTATTCTTAAGGATCGTTGTCACTGTGGAGTGTGACATGCCAAAATCATGAGCTATAGCATTCACTTGTTTTTAAATTACCTTCTGTTTTACTTCAATATCTATACTCATCCTTTGCCTCTTACTGCTGCTATCAGAAGACATTTTTTTGGTTTAGGAGCCATTCTACTATACTTTTCTGTGCAGTAAGTGTTACCGGTACTACATCCGTTACATCCTGTTGTGCATTCAAGAGTTCTGATCTCTATCCTCTATGGATCCCCCACTTATATGGGGTCGGTTGTTGACCGAATGCTCATTATGTGATGCATACCTTGTATATTAATTGTAGCTTGTATTATACCTACCGACATTTATTGTTAGATATTGGGGACTAAGGAGATTGAGGGGGACATCACTGGGTTTTGAGTGGGGCTGTGGCTCGAGAGAGAGGCCATGGTGGGGTGTAGGCGGTTCTAGGGTATGTCTGAGTGGTTTGTAGGTGTGTCCGGGTAGTTCTTCGGTGTGTCTGGTCAATCTAGGGGCGTGGCTAAGGGAAATTCAGCAAATGAGGACAGCGGGATAGAGCTCAGAATTAGGGACTGTCCTTAAATATTTAAGGAGGACCGTTGAGAGGTCTGTTCTAGATAGAGTTAAAGGGGCATTCAAATTTAAAATGACAGTGTCTATTTAAATATGCCAGTGTAGGCAATTTGCAGCATTTTGATAACCCAGATTACAGTCTTGTTGGCTACTCTAGAGAGCTTAGGACAAATACAGCGTATACACCAAAGCAAGAAGTGTACAGGTAGCCCTCAGTTTACGCCGGGGTTAGGTTCCAGAAGGAATGGTTGTAAATCGAAACCGTTGTAAATTGAAACCCAGTTTATAATGTAAGTCAAAGGGAAGTGAGGGAGTTAGGTTCCAGGCCCCTCTCAAAATTGTCATAAGTAACACCTAATACATTATTTTTAAAGCTTTGAAATGAAGACTTTAAATGCTAAACAGCATTATAAACCTAATAAAATAATCACACAACACAGAATATATAATTAAACTAAGTTACATGAACAAAAACATTTGCTAAACAGCATTATAAACCTAATAAAATAATCACACAACACAGACTTCACTTGCATTTGTCTGCAAACAGTTCTTTCTATGCATTCCAAACTGGACTGATTTATAGACAGGAAGATCTTGTTCCTTTGAAATCTGCTCGATAGCTCAGGTCTGGTTAAACTGATTAATTTCAGCTTGCTTGGCTTTGCTGCAACACAAGCGGACAGCTCCACCTACTGGTTATTTTAATAAATGCACTGCTTCTCAATGCTTTTCAATAGCAGTCACATGACTGGAAAAAAAAGGTTGTTATTCTGAAACGGTGTAAATTGAACCGTTGTAAAACGAGGGCCACCTGTATACAATCCCTTTAAAAAAGCTAATACTGATCATCTTTGAATATCACCTTGGATGGCGCCTTTTTTAAAATGTTGATGCAAAAATGAGACGCTTTAATTCATTGGTGTATGACATTTTTGTGTTACTAAACACATTGGTAAAGTCCTGCTCGGGCAACTATTAATTAGGTTTGGCAGTCAATTGTATTGTCCAATCATGGTCAGTTGAATGCTTGGGAGTTGCTATACTTTTAGCTCTGAAGACTGAGAGCAATCATAATGTTTTGAGTCTGTCATTCTATCAACATACTGTATGGTGGGGGGTACAAGAATTAACCCCTTGTTTGCTGGGGAGGGCTTTCATTGCCTCGCAACATTTGTAACCATGCAATATTTAAGGATCCCTGAAAAATCCAAGGCACGTTCACAACATTTCAGTAGTAAACCGACATGCCTGGCGTTTTCTCTCCAAATGCCTGAACTGTGAATCCCTGAGTTATCTGGCGTATAACAACAAATGTCGGATTTACAAGAGACCAGTAAACCGTGATGATTATGATTAACATCCCTGTTCAAAAATACTAACTGTTTAGGGGAGACTTTACCAACCTTAAACAAGAGAGCCCTATAATTATTGAAGAATGGGCTGGCGGTATTGAAAGTTGTGACAGTTGTTTGTGTGCTGGCGAATGGAGTGTGAGCACACAGTCTCCACTCCGTCTTAACGGACGGGTTCATTGCTGCGAAAACTATTAAAATAGGATTTGTGTCAAATGCACAAAGAGTGTCAGAAACTCACTAAGCCTTTAATTATGAGTTGTCAACACTTAGCAAAACGAGCCCTTGTCTTTAATTAGCTTTGATGTAGTATATTCATTGTGAGGAAGTGTAAACAGACCAATGATTATTTTTTTTTCCCCCTCCAACCGACAAATAAAAAATAGGGAGAGATAAAAGTGACATTAAACTAGGATTAACCCCACCCCACGAAATAGCTGGGCATGTATAAACTTAACTATTTCATTGCCATGTATTTATTGGTTTTTATTCTTGGAACTCAACATATCTGCAGGTTTTTTTTATTTAGTGCTCTGCCAGATGGCTTCAGATTTTTAAATTCTCTCCCCTGGCTTTCAAGAGCTGGTATCACCAAAGTAGAGTCAAATAAAACGGGATTTAAAAAAAAAAAAACTACACTTTTTTAGTGTTATGTATTATACAAATCTCCTTCCTTTTTTTTATCCAAATCTATAACTGAATTATTAAAGGGACATTGTACACTAGATTTTTCTTTGCATAAATGTTTTGTAGATGATCTATTTATATAGCCCATCTGGAGGTGTTTTTGTAACAATGTATAGCCCCTTAATGACCACAATGTACCCTGTATGTCACTGGTCGTTAAGGGGTTTTTCAGGACCTAATAGCACAAGTCTAGCAAGAACACGCTATTAATGCCCTCCCTAGAGCAGGCTTTGTGGAATAGAGCAGTCTCAATGCTGGTGGAAAGACCGCGTTATAAAACAATCAAGTCCCAAAAAAAGGCCAGCGACATACAGGGTACGTCGCTGGTCCTTAAGGGGATAGTTTTGCTTATTTTTAAATAACATTGTGCTGATTTTCAGACTCCTGACCAAGCCCCAACCGGTCAGATATATACTGATGTATACAGACTTCTGGTTGTGTAATGGGTCTTTTCAGATGAGGGGGTAGTGTCTGCTCTTCCTGCTTTCTCAGCCCCTTTCAGTGTGTGTCCTAGCCTAACCTCATCAACAGTACTTATCTGGGAGCTTCCAAATAAGATTTTAAAATGATTTATACTGTATTTTGATATCAATATCTCAGCATTTTCTTCTTTATAGTATTGTCTATTACATGCAGTTATATGAAAATCAGTGTATACTGTCCCTTTAATTCATAGCTTTCTCTGTAGTGAGGAAATGTAGGAAGGATTTACTTTGCATGAATCCATCTCAAGACCTCATACTTGGTTTCAATAAAGTTGTAAATATTGACATGCTATAGAAAGAGCATTTTATTATTTAACTGCTGTGGACATACAGCATAACCTGCAAAGGGATTACAAATATAGCTAAATTCAGCTCCATAGCAGCAATGCACTACTATGAGCTAGCTGGGCATATTTGGTGAGAATATGATGAGAAATGTGTGTAGCCACCAATCAGCAGCTAGCTTCCTGTAGTATATTGCTGCTCTTGGGCCTACCTAGGTATGCTTTTCAACAAAGGATACCAAGAAAACAAAATAAATTTAGTAAAATGAAGTAAATTGAAAAGTATTGTAAAACTTCATACTCTACCTCATCCATATACGTTTGATTTTTGGTTTTCCCTTTTAACTCTACAAAAGAGGGCACCATGCGTGTTTTTAGAACCTTGACCCTAAAGTAGTCTACAGAGTGATTGGTTTACAATTGTAGGAACTTATATATATCTGTCCCTAATTGGCCACAGCAGAGGACAAATGATAAACATACCCAATAGGCTTTTCTAGTGGTGTGTACCTGGACTGCAAAACAATGCAACATTTGCTTACAAAATAGTTATAGAACATATATTTTGTATGCAGATGTTTTACATTGTGCTTAAAGTAAAGGTAAACTTTGATGAATCAGTGCCCTGTTTTTAAAAATACTAATGAAAACAGGGAAACTTTAATTCATCAAAGTTAACATTTCACCGTTTTTGTTAAAATACTTAACTTTTATTCTGGAAGCCGCTCCACCAATGACAAATCCGGCTTCCTCCAATCACGGCTTCCCCCGTAGAGCAAACAGTGCCTGAGGCCACGCCGTGATTGGAGGAAGTCGGATTCTTAATTGGTGACGTAAGAAGAGACTGGGGGGGGGGGGGGGCTGGAGCGGCTTCCAGAATAAAAGGTAAGTATTTTACAAACACTGTGAAATGTTAACTTTGATGAATGAAAGATTACCTTCACTTTAACTGTTGATGTATACTGTGCATATACTTAAACAATATACATATTTAATCCACACTGAGGAATTAACCAGATGAAGGGAAGAAAAACACTTTGTATTTTGTAAATGGAGAGAGTTAGAAGTAGGGTTGCCAGCTGTTGTCCACAAAAATACTGGACCATCTGTTGTGATTGGGCACCATGGAAGGTGAGGTCACACAATGCCCCCTTAAATGCTCTGCCTTAGTCCCCACTCTTAATCTCACAAGATATATTTTTCATAAATGAACAGTAATTTTACCCCTTCGCTGCCAGTAAAATATAAATCTATAATTTAACCTCTTTGGCTGCCAGTAACATATGTAAACATAAGTGATTAGACCCCCTTGACTGACTCTCACTACAGTCTGCTATATATTTGTAATGCATGTAGGCATCGGAGGCCTTTTATATTTAGCTAACACTCCACGGCTTAAAAAACACTGGATATTGCATTGCCCAGTATTTTTGTGAAGATTTTACTGGACAGCTTGCTAAAATACTAGACTTTCCCGTTTTAACGCTGGAACCTTAGTTGGAAGAATAATATTGAATGGATAAGTGGAGGGGGGCACATCAAAACACTAGTGTGGGACCTTTTGACTCCCATGCCTTAGGTTGGACAGCACAGGTCTAACCCCTTAAGTACATGGTTGTACCCTGTACATCATGTTTCTTTAAGGGTTTTTTAGCCGTGTAATAGCAGCGAGTTGCGCTATTACTACATGCCTCCCTCAATCGGGAGGCATTCAACAATAGCTTAAACGTGCCGCTGTTGGTGAGAGCTGCGCTATTTAACCCTTTACATTAAAAATGTGTATCAGATGTTGTTAATGGTTAAAGGAAATAGAAAATATATATGTTGGGTTTTTTTTTTATAACACTGTACAAATAAAGATTTATAAGATCTCTGATTACCAGTGAACCTGGACCGCACGTGTTACCTGTCTCATTTCAGTGTTCACATCAGGGATGGAGATATCCTGATGTTCACCTTACTCAGTGTGTGATCAGCAGAGTTCGATAAGCACAAAAGGTTTCATTTCTCCTTTATTACTGAAAGCAGTGATGAATTGTCTTGGGTGAAATGAAATGACTGGTCAGTGCTTCAGAAAATGACAGGGCTATTACATTGTTGGCCCGCTCAGCAAGCAATGATTAATACAATTATTTACATTTTATTTCTGGAGCTCATGCAATGGTGTTGTAGATAATTAAATGATGCTGTTAAATGACATTTATTCATAACAAACTCAATGTTCTTCCTATATCTCAATTCACTCTGAAGTTCAGCCTTTGGAATAAAACTCATCAATAATGTGTCTTCCCTGTTAAACATCATTATTAAGACTGTTAGATTGCAAGCTCTATGTCAAAGTGTGCAGCTCAGAAGCAAAAAGTGATTATTAAGATTAAATAGAAGTGAAATTCTGTAGGGACAAGCAAACAGTGACATCTGGGGCCAAATGTAGATGGAAAACATTTCAGACCTAGGCCTGCCAGATTGAAGGGCGCGGATCAATTTTTAATTTACTTGTATGTACAGATGACTCATTTGAAAGAGAGATGTGGCAGAGAGAGCAAGGGAGAAACATGGCGAGGGAAGAGGGGTGGGAGATTGAGGGAATGAGCGAGCGTAGGGAGAAAGAGACTGAAGGAATAGAGAACAAAAAGGTGGCACTGCAGGAACACTTGAGATGTGGTGAGGGAGGGATAGACAGACCGGAGAAGAGGGATAGTAAAAAAGGGGAAAGACATAGTGAGAGAGGGAACTAAAAGACCGGAGATAAGATGAGAGGGAGAGTGAAAAAGGTGAAGGACGTGGTGAGAGAGGGAACTAAAAGACCGGAGATAAGATGAGAGGGAGAGTGAAAAAGGTGAAGGACGTGGTGAGAGAGGGAACTAAAAGACCGGAGATAAGGTGAGAGGGAGAGTGAAAAAGGTGACAGATGTGGTGAGAGAGGGAACTAAAAGACCGGAGATGAGGTGAGAGGGAGAGTGAAAAAGGTGAAGGACGTGGTGAGAGAGGGAACTAAAAGACCGGAGATAAGGTGAGAGGGAGAGTAAAAAAGGTGAAGGACGTGGTGAGAGAGGGAACTAAAAGACCGGAGATAAGATGAGAGGGAGAGTGAAAAAGGTGAAGGACGTGGTGAGAGAGGGAACTAAAAGACCGGAGATAAGGTGAGAGGGAGAGTGAAAAGGTGAAGGACGTGGTGAGAGAGGGAACTAAAAGACCGGAGATAAGGTGAGAGGGAGAGAGAAAAAGGTGAAGGACGTGGTGAGAGAGGGAACTAAAAGACCGGAGATAAGGTGAGAGGGAGAGAGAAAAAGGTGAAGAACACGGTGAGGTGATGAGAGAGGGAACTAAAAGACCAGAGAGAAAGTGATAGGGAGATTGAGAAAGGTGAAGGACATAGTGAAAAAGGGAACTAAAAGACCAGAGAGAAAGTGAGAGGGAGATTAAGAAAGGTGAAGGACGTGGAGAGGGAGGGAACTAAAAGACCGGAGATAAGGAGAGAGGGAGAGTGAAAAAGGTGAAGGACATAGTGAGAGAGGGGCCTAAAAGACCAGAGAGAAGGTGAGAGGGAGAGGGAAAAATGTGAAGGACATAGTGAGAGAGGGACCTAAAAGACCAGAGAGAAAGTGAGAGGGAGATTGAGAAAGGTGAAGGACGTGGTGAGAGAGGGAACAAAAAGACCATAGATAAAAGGTGAGAGGGAGAGTGAAAAAGGTGACAGATGTGGTGAGAGAGGGAACTAAAAGACCAGAGATAAGGTGAGAGGAAGAGTGAAAAAGGCTTAAGAGACAGTGGAAAATGTCAGAGAGATAGTGAGAGGGACTGTGAATAAAAAAACAGAAAGATTGTGAGAGGGGCAGTGAGAAAAAAAAATGGAGAGAAGGTGAGAGGGACTGTGAAAAAAACAGAGAGAAGGTAAAAGAGGGAACAAAAAATGCTGGAGAGAGGGAATGAAAAACACTGGAGTGATGGTGAGAGAGGGAATGAAAAACAACGGAGTGATGGTGAGAGAGGGAATGAAAACCACTGGAGCGATGGTGAGAGAGGGAATGAAAAACACTGGAGCATTGGTGAGAGAGAATGAAAAACACTGGAGCGATGGTGAGAGAGGGAATGAAAAACACTGGAGTGATTGTGAGAGAGGGAATGAAAAACACTGGAGTGATGGTTAGAGACAAAATGAAAAACATTGGAGTGATGGTGAGAGAGGGAATGAAAAACACTGGAGCGATGGTGAGAGAGGGAATGAAAAACACTGGAGCGATGGTGAGAGAGGGAATGAAAAACACTGGAGCGATGGTGAGAGAGGGAATGAAAAACACTGGAGCGATGGTGAGAGAGGGAATGAAAAACACTGGAGCGATGGTGAGAGGGGGAATGAAAAATACTGGAGCGATGGTGAGAGGGGGAATGAAAAATACTGGAGCGATGGTGAGAGACAAAATGAAAAACACTGGAGTGATGGGGAGAGAGGGAATGAAAAACACTTGAGTGATGGGGAGAGAGATAATGAAAAACACTGGAGCAATGGTGAGGGAGGGAATGAAAAACACCGGAGTGATGGTGAGAGAGGGAATAAAAAACACTGGAGTGATGGTGAGAGAGGGAATTAAAAACACTGGAGCGATGGTGAGAGACAAAATGAAAAACACTGGAGTGATGGGGAGAGAGAGAATGAAAAACACTGGAGCAATGGTGAGGGAGGGAATGAAAAACACCGGAGTGATGGTGAGAGAGGGAATAAAAAACACTGGAGTGATGGTGAGAGAGGGAATGAAAAACACTGGAGCGATGGTGAGGGAGGGAATGAAAAACACTGGAGTGATGGTGAGAGAGGGAACGAAAAACACTGGAGTGATGGGGAGAGAGGGAATTAAAAACACTGGAGTGATGGGGAGAGAGAGAATAAAAAACACTGGAGCAATGGTGAGGGAGGGAATGAAAAACACCGGAGTGATGGTGAGAGAGGGAATTAAAAACACTGGAGCGATGGTGAGAGAGGGAATGAAAAATACTGGAGCGATGGTGAGAGACAAAATGAAAAACACTGGAGTGATGGGGAGAGAGAGAATGAAAAACACTGGAGCAATGGTGAGGGAGGGAATGAAAAACACCGGAGTGATGGTGAGAGAGGGAATAAAAAACACTGGAGTGATGGTGAGAGAGGGAATGAAAAACACTGGAGCGATGGTGAGGGAGGGAATGAAAAACACTGGAGTGATGGTGAGAGAGGGAACGAAAAACACTGGAGTGATGGGGAGAGAGGGAATTAAAAACACTGGAGTGATGGGGAGAGAGAGAATAAAAAACACTGGAGCAATGGTGAGGGAGGGAATGAAAAACACCGGAGTGATGGTGAGAGAGGGAATTAAAAACACTGGAGTGATGGGGAGAGAGAGAATAAAAAACACTGGAGCAATGGTGAGGGAGGGTATGAAAAACACCGGAGTGATGGTGAGAGAGGGAATAAAAAACACTGGAGTGATGGTGAAAGAGGGATTGAAAAACAGTGGAGTGATGGGGAGAGAGGGAATGAAAAATATTGGAGTGATGGGGAGAGAGGGAATGAAAAACAAAATGAAAAACACTGGAGTGATGGGGAGAGAGGGAATGAAAAATATTGGAGTGATGGGGAGAGAGGGAATGAAAAACACTGGAGTGATGGTGAGAGAGGGAATGAAAAGCACTAGAGTGATGATGAATGAGAGAATGAAAAACACTGGAGTGATGGTGAATGGGGGAATGAAAAACACCTGAGTGATGGTGAGAGAGGGAATGAAAAATACTGGAGTGATGGTGAGAGAGGGAATGAAAAACACTGGAGTGATGGTGAGAGAGGGAACGAAAAACACTGGAGTGATGGGGAGAGAGGGAATTAAAACACTGGAGTGATGGGGAGAGAGAGAATGAAAAGCACTAGAGTGATGGTGAATGAGAGAATGAAAAACACTGGAGTGATGGTGAATGAGGGAATGAAAAACACCTGAGTGATGGTGAGAGAGGGAATGAAAAATACTGGAGTGATGGTGAGAGAGGGAATGAAAAACACTGGAGTGATGGTGAGAGAGGGAACGAAAAACACTGGAGTGATGGTCAGAGACAAAATGAAAAACACTGGAGTGATGGGGAGAGAGGGAATGAAAAACACTGGAGTGATGGGTAGAGGGGGAATGAAAAACACTGGAGTGATGGGGAGAGAGGGAATGAAAAACACTGGAGTGATGGTCAGAGACAAAATGAAAAACATTGGAGTGATGGTGAGAGAGGGAATGAAAAACACTGGAGTGATGGTCAGAGACAAAATGAAAAACACTGGAGTGATGGTCAGAGACAAAATGAAAAACACTGGAGTGATGGTGAGAGAGGGAAGTATAGAAAAAGATACTAATGCGGTTTATAAGGGAGGGTGAAAAAAAAGAAAGCAAGAGGAAGAGTTGAGTTACATAAATGGGAGTGTGAGTGTACAGAGTACAAGAGATAATAACATAGAACAATATAGAAGGGGTAAGCAGCCACTTCCTAACCCGACTTCCCCCTCCCTTCCCATTCACTGATTAAAGACTCTGAATTTGTCCAACACTTTGATATTATAAATGAATTTTTCTCCCCCCGCCTGCCCCAGCACACAAGCGGCACATTCATTTTAATATGTAGAATTGGTTTGCTAACAGGGTGACAATTTCAGATGGGCACCCCACTGTGTCACAAACACTGCAAAGATCCTTGCCTATTTACCCTGCCACGGCAGTTGTTTAGAAGCAAGACGGTACTCCCTGGAAACGTTTTAAAGTGCTGTAATTTTATTTAGGATAATGAGGATTTATAACCGTTTACTATACAGGAATCTGCCTATAAAAGGACAGCCAAATAAGCTGTTTAGGTTTGTTGAACTAAGGGCGGGATAAGACCCTTTCACGTTTGTGTTAATAAGTGTTCACTCTGCACATTACCGTAAAAAAAAAGAGCGAATAATTGGCCTAAAATTCATGTATTTATTTAAAATACAATTTAGTCTTCTAATGTGACTGATTCTTTGCTGCGCAGACCAGCAAGGCCTCTTGATGCAGCCCACTGTGTGTGTTCTCTAGCAGTGATGGGGTTAATGTTGGCTGTAAGCTGTTTCGCAGAATTATTCCTGATGGGAATAATCAGAACCTATTTACAAACCTGACTTCAGCTCCTGTAGTGGGACCCCAATTATAACATATATGTATGTATATAAACTTGTGCAGGGGGAACGATTAGGTATTGTCAGTAAAGCAGTTTATTAGCCAACTTCTGGCTTATAAAGAGCAGAGTATCCCATGTGTAGCCGGCTGACCGATAATAGGTTTGTGTCTGTGAATGCATTTTATATCCGTATTTCGTACTTAATTCCGTGTATTTATTGTATATACTTGTATGCATGAGATTTCCAGTGGGAACTTAGTATCTTCCTGTTTACAGAGTCTGGGTTCTTTAATTCTTTCCTAAATGTCAAATATCTGTTTGTGTATCAGAGAATAAAATAATCACTGATAACCAAAAACAATGGCTATAAAATAAATATATATATTACGGGTAAAGGAAGAAATCTGGGCAATCCTAGGATTACCCGGGTAAAACGGACATTACCCAAGCGGCTGTGGGTAAAGCCCGATGAACTGTAATTTCTTATCTACACTATTTATTTATTTTTGTCTCCGTCTGGGGGGTTCATGGAAGACGCCCCACCGATCCTCTGGCATCCACCCCAAGTGAACCTTAGGGAATGAGGTTTACATGGGGGCTTTGCCCCCCTGGAACCCCCCAGGCGGAGGCAGAAAAAGATAGTGAAGATGGGGAATTACAGTGCATGCTATATATGTTTGATGCAGTGACTTCACACTCTGCGGGGATTTATGGTCATACATCGGGCTTTACCCACAGCTGTTTGGGTAATGTCCGTTTTACCCGGGTAAACCTAGGATTACCCAATATCTGACGTTACCCATAACACACATGCATATATATATATATATATATATATATATATATATATATATATGGTATACATGTAACAGAAGATTTGTGGTTCTTATAGCATTAAAATTCAGAGGTGTCATGTGTCCTACATACTGTGGGACAGTACACTTTGGGATTTTTGTCCACAGTCTCATTGGATTTCCCAACTTTAAAGGGACAGCAAAGTCCAAATTTAACTTTCATGATTTAGTGTGTGCAGTTTATAAAAAATTAAAAAAAAAAACACACAAAACTTTATCATTTTATTCTTTTTTCAAATTTGCTTGGATCTCTTGGTATTCTTTGTTGAAGAGTAAAACATTGGTTCATAGGAACTCAGAAGCACGCACATGTCTTTAGCACCACTTTGTCAGCAGTGTTTGCAATAATGCAATAACTTAGCATCATGTAAGCCATGATTTCCCAACTCCCGAGCTGCTAACCGTCCTGTATTTTGTGGGACTTATAAAACATGAAAGCCATCTTAGTGTCCTGCTCACTGTACTGTATTTTTTGGGACTTACAAAACATGAAAGCCGTCTTAGTGTCTTGTTCACTGTCCTGTATTTTTTGGGACTTACAAAACATGAAAGCCGTCTTAGTGTCTTGTTCACTGTCCTGTATTTTGTGGGACTTACAAAACATGAAAGCCATTTTAGTGTCTTGTTCACTGTCCTGTATTTTGTGGGACTTACAAAACATGAAAGCCGTCTTAGTGTCCTGCTCACTGTACTGTATTTTGTGGGACTTGCAAAACACGAAAGCCGTCTTAGTGTCCTGCTCACTGTCCTGTATTTTGTGGGACTTACAAAACATGAAAGCCGTCTTAGTGTCCTGCTCACTGCCCTGTATTTTGTGGGACTTACAAAACATGAAAGCCGTCTTAGTATCCTGCTCACCGCAATTACAATTTAATTTTACACGGACTTTTGTATAAAAGTATTTTTGCAACATCAGTTTTATTAGAAGCATATAAACTGAATAGGGAAATAACATGAGTGTGCATGAGGCACGCTCCCTTGCCTGTCCCGGGACAAACATACTGATTTGCTGCTTAAAGTCCTTTACAATGGAGTGTGAATACTTAGGACATTTTGAGGTAAAATATCTTTCTTTTTACATAGAGATGATCAGGTGATATTTTGTAGTCAGCTTTTTACAGCTATGCTGCATCACTTTCAAGTGTTTGAACATTTGGGTATGATGTCCGTTTAAGGGACCCCCCCCCCCTGAAAAGCCTCTTTAGTATTGTCTAGTTAAAATGTTATTTTATTATACATAATTTTAGTGCCCTTTTAAGCATCATACATATGATTCCCTTTTCATTCTTTAAATAAAATGAACCAACCCAACACTGGGCACAAGGAGGAAAAGCAAAAGGCTAGACCCATTCTGCTACAATAAACATTGTGATCAGTAACCATAACAAGAGAAATAACAGATATGAGTGCACCAACTTTGTGTAAAGTTTTAATTAAAACTCAGTGTTTATTGTAGATGTAAATAGAACATTTTATTTAACAGCAAACGCTCTCTAAATTTAGTATATAAATTAGACTGTAAAAATAAGATAAAAAAACTACTGTAAATGGCTGATTAAATTGCATTGTAAGTGGTATTATATACTCATTTCAAGCAAAAAGTTTCATATAATGGCAGACAAAATGACATTTTGTTTCCTCTTAAACAGAGAGATAATTAAACATTTCTAGGCAAATATATCAGCTTTGGATGATTGTAGTGGCAGATTCTAATGCTAGCATTACTACAGCAAAGAAAATATTATTGGGGGGCGGTATATTTTACAAATTAATTGAAGGGCACAATTAGTTTAAAAAGAGAATATACACTGAATCTGTCTGTCTGTAGCTATCTATTTAGCTGTAGCTGTAGCTGTCTATCTATCTGTCTGTTATCTAGCTAGCTAGCTATCCATCCATCAATATATCTGTCTATCTAGCTATCCATCGATATATCTATCTATCTATCTATAGCTATAGCTGTCTGTTATGTATCTATCTAGCTATCCATTTATCTATCTATCTATCTATCTAGCTATAGATGTCTGTCTGTCTGTCTGTTATCTATCTATCCATTTATAGATACATCTCTCTGTCTGTGTATCTATCTATCTATCTATCTATCTATCTATCTATCTATCTATCTATCTGTGTGTCTATCTCTGTCTGTCTATCTCTCTGTTTATCTATCTATCTATCTATCTATCTGTAACTATATCTGTTTATCTATTTCTCTATGTATCTATTTTTTTGTGTATATCTGTATGTCTATCTATATCTATCAAACAGGCCGGATTTTCAGGATATCTGCACTCAAGCACAAGTGTAATAATCAGCTGATCAGTAACCATGTTTGTTAACCTGCTCTCACCCAAGGTAATCCTGAAACTCTGGCTGTGAGTGTGCCCTGAGAACTAAAATTGAGAAACACTGGTAGATACAAAGAAAATCATTTACACTCTTACTTATCACAAAATAGTGGAAATCCCTCAAGTCTGTTCCATTTTATTAGAGGACCCGTGCAGTTATAGGCGATTATAGTCCATTGGAAATCTTTAAGGAAACCTGTTAATATTGTGATTTACAAGTAGCACCTCCTAAACCTCACCAATAGTTTACAGTGGGGGAATTTAAAGGGCTAGGGAAGTCAAAATGAAAATTGCATGATTCAGAGAGAGCATGTGATTTTAGGATACTTTTTTAATTCACTTTTATTTTCAAATGTTCTTTGTTCTCTTAATATCCCTGGTTGAAAACCACACTAGTAGGAGCTAGCTACTGATTGGTGCCTGCACACAGTGCAATGCTGTTACTTCAGCAAAGGATAACAAGAGAATGAAGCATATTTGTTAATATAAGTAAAATGGAAAGTTGTTTAAAATTCTATGTTCTATCTGAATCATGAAAAGAAAATGTTGGGGTTTCCTGTCCCTTTAACATAGAACTATATATTTTGACAGCAGGTGAGAACCATAGGCCCAGAAAGTCTTTCCGTAAACAGCAGAACTTCATCGGGGAAATAACATACTTATGTTACGTTGTTATAATCAATTAGCGCCGTTTGACTTTCTCATTGACTTGATATTTTGCTTCCATGTGGGGTGTCCATGAAAATCCTTCAGATTCTTATAAACATCTATCTGTTTACAGATTTTAAAAATCTGTATTTGTAATTTGAGCTGCTAACTTAACCCAATTGAAACTACAATAATGCGGTTACCACTCACTATGCTTTTGTCTTTTTCCTCCAATGCCTGGACCTCTCTTCAAAGCCACTCTTATTTTAAGCCCTCTGTATTGTGGAGCTAACCAAAGCAAACTATAAGGGGTTAAAGGACAAGCAATAGTATTGTGAAAATCTCACTATAGTTTACTAGTCAGGGGTTAAAAGCTACTAGCTCAGAGGGGAAATGTTACTAGTCCACTCAATGTTAAAGTTAGGAAAAAGACAATTTTTTTAATGTATATATGTGTGTGTGTGTGTATAAATCTATCTCGTTATGAGGCCCATTATTCGGAGCTTGAGGGCCCGTGTTTCTGGCGAGTCTTCAGACTCGCCAGAAACAGCAGTTATGAAGCAGCGGTCTAACCCTGTCCGCCTGCTCTGAGCAGGCGGACAGACATTGCCACAATTCAACCCGATTGAGTACGATCAGGTTGATTAACACCTCCCTGCTGGCGCCGCGAGTCTGCAGGGGGCGGCGTTGCACCAGCAGCCGAGCAGCTCTTGTGAGCTGCTGGTGCAATGCTGAATACGGAGAGCTCTCTGCATTCAGCGAGGTCTTGCGGACCTGATCAGGGACCAAAAACCTTTGATACATAGGCCTCTATGTATCTGTCTGTCTCTCTCTCTCTCTCTCTCTCTCTCTCTCTATATATATATATATATATATATATATATATATATACACAGCAAAGCGCACTCTCAGAAACAAACTACCATCTCAATAACTTGTTAGCTTGTTCTCTGGCGAATTTACCACCTGGGTGCAGCTTCTTTTTACGATCGTCTAGGGTTGCTGTGTTCCTTCTTGAGAGAGGAATTGCCTGGTATTTCGGTGCTGAACTGACCGTAATAGGTGGGATCAGACCGATATACTACAGGAAAGTTCTACTTTGTGAAAAGCATTACTGGGCTAAAAGAAGCTGCACCCAGGTGGTAAATCGCCATAGAACAGGCTAACAATGGTATTGAGCCGGTTGTTCATTCCTGAGAGTCTGTGTGTATATATACAGTAAATTTATATATATATAATATCATTTTCACACAGCAAATTTAAATAGACTTTAATATAAGCCGAAACTTAAAGTGAAGGTAAAGTTAGATTGTTCTGTAAGCACTATTCAATAATGCTGCTTATAACATACAGAGTCGCTAAGTTATTTTCTCTGAAACATTACTTATTTCTATAATTTTGATATTTTATTTTTCCCTACCGTTCTATTTCAAACTCCTCCCATGAGCCATTTCCTGATTTTTCATTTTATGACTTATAGAGCGGTCTCAAGGCTCGTGCACGGCAACTAAATGAACTGCGCATGCGCATAAACTCGTCGCTGCGCATGCGGTAATCACAGCCTGTAGTTTCTATAAATAAGAATGCTACGTAATCCACTTACAAAAAACAACGATCACACAATCAGGGCACCAGCTCACCCCATCAGCATTCTTCGTCCCAGAGAAATAAACAAATACAGTTTTGCCCTTGTGTTTCTACACCTCCTGACAGAACTGCTCATAGCCATGAACATTAAGCATGCGCAAAACGGGGCCGCGCTTGGCTTCCCAGTGACAGCAAACAAAGGTAACACATGCGCATAGCATCCAAGAGAGGGATGACGTCAAATGACGGCCGCCTAACGGCCAGAAAATCAATTGGCTGGAGTAAAAACGTGACCAGCATGTTAAAAAAAAATAATAATAACGGGTTGAATTTGGATATATCAAAATGTCAAATTAAAACAGTGAAAACACAGTAGAAAACTAAAATTAGAATTTTTCATGAATGAAAGTGCCACTCATTTGTGCTGCAAAGTATAGTATTAGATTCTAATACTGCGAACTTTACCTTCACTTTAAAGTTGTATAAACTTTCATGATCACCAGTCAATAAGGTTATTAGTCAGGATGTTAAGTTGAAATAATCTGCTTGATTGTTTACATAATACAATATTTAATAGCTTTATGCTCTCACTGAACAGTATAAATGCTTGCATTGTGTGTGTGTGTACACTTACATATATCCCCTGCATGTTTATAGGTTGCAGAGCCATGCTGTGAAAGCTTTATGCCTCTCTTGCAGCCTTCACGTACAAGGTCAGTGTGTGCCGGTTTAATAGCTCCCCATCAAGAATCAAATCAATGAGCTGCCTTGCTCGGTTTCTCCGGGGAACCTGTCCTGTAGCACTATGCAGCAGAGTTCCACTTTGGAAGGGGACGTATAAGGCCTTATATCACTTCAACTTGGAAACAATCCCAGCTCGGTGAATCTACATAGCTTCCTAGCTCCTCAGAAAAGAGTTAGAATTATTAGAGGTTTTAAATTGTTGAGATACTTATTAACGGGTGAAACATAAACCAAAAGACACTTATAATTGTGGTGTCCTTTCTTGTTCTGAAAGGCAAATATAAGGGTAACATTAGCTATAACTGGACAGAGCTATAACACTTTTGTGTCCATATTGTGCTTGTCCGACGCTCCCTAGAGGCGAAAAAGCTAAACCTGTAGCCTGCAAATTGCCTAAACCAGCTATCTGATTTGCAGGTTAAAGAAATTGCTTTTTGGCCTCTCCAGGGAGAGTGAGACAAAGTACGATTTTTACACAAAATCAAGGGGCATTTAATGTCCTTTTAAAGGGTAACGAACCGCTTTGAAATTTTAATATAAAATGTGTAATTATGTGTAGTAAAACTACTTTGTAATATACTTTCATTATTTATCTCCAATTTAACTCTGAAAATTGTGAGTTGGTTTCCAAATCCCAGAACAGTACATTTCCTTTTCTTTGCTATTTACCAAATACATTTCTTTGTTTCAAATATATATTTAAATTTTTATTTATTTATATATTTTCTATAAAGAAAAATTACAAAATCGAAAATACTTTTGGTTTTACCATCATAGGGTGTCACGATCATATTCCACCAATAAAGCTATGGCAGTTGTCCTTATCAGCCAATAAGCAGTCTGTGTTAACCTACACTTTTGTTTCAAAATCAAGAGTTTTAACTTTTCTTGTAAAATATTTTTAAGACATGTAAATAGAGAGTTTAATGCCTGTTTTATTGGAAATATGACTGCCCCAAGGCAGAACATAAAGTGATGTGAGATGTCATCGCAGAAAATGTAGCATGTCTGCAGAAAGAACAGAACACACACAGGAACTGTTAGCGCTTTAACTTTGTAGTGCTGCTCCACATTAGACAGTTCTCTTCAAACAGAGCTGTGCTCTGGCTGCACTGCAATTTTCCTTAACACAGTGCATCCATGGCAAAGTGCTGTTTGAAGTGAGCAGTCAAATATGCAGTAGCGCTGCAAAGCAGCAGCACATTGCTTGTTGACTGGCTCTCAGATCTTTCCCAGTCTGTTTATTCTAAATGTAAGAGCACTGCATCTTTTTATTACATTTCTATGTTAGACCAAGAGAAAAGGAAACAGATTTATTAGACATTTTAAAATTTATTTTTGTATGCAGCTAATTTGCAATGCAATTTTCAAGTACTGCACTATATATAAATCATTAAAAATTGCTTTATTCTTCAGTTAACCAACACATTGCAATTGAACTGGTGCCTTAGTGTAAAATGACCTGCAGAAAAATTTTCACTAAAAAAATCTCATTGCAGAAAGTAAAGAAAAGTTCTGCCTCTGGGTATGACTGTTACTCAAACATCAGGTATGATCAGTAAATTACCACTTGCAGGATTACATTAACACAGTAGTAATTCACTATTTAAAATATCCCAACACAGCACAGCTATAGGAGGTATTTTACCTGCAAGTGAATGTTCTATTGCAATGCTGTGTGTTTCTCCAAATACCTTCTTCACAATGGGGCATATCTATCAAGCTCCGTGTTTCTGGCGAGCCTTCGGACTCGCCAGAAACACAAGTTATGGAGCAACGGTCTAAAGACGGCTGCTCCATAACCTGTCCAAAGTTTCAAAGGTAGATGACGCTGGTCTGTGACATTGCCGGAATTCCAGATTTGATGGAGTAAGTTGCTATTTGTAATGTCAAGTAAACTTATACACACCTGATTGCGGCTCTTCCTTGCTTGTAGCAATTTGGATTGGCATTATTGGAGTCTACCCTTGGTTTCCAGCTAACTGTGAGGTCATCTATAGATGAGCAGACATCATACATCTTATGGAAAAATTGGAAGATATCTACATATTTATAACACAATACCAAGACCAGCGCCATCTACCGTTGAAACTTTGTATCTATCACAGTCCCTGGGGAGAGACTGAAAGAAGGCAGCGGTTTTAAATTAAGGAGTTTTAGTTGTTAGCTCATTTCTGTATCAGAGTATTGTTTTTATCATCTTACAATTTCTGTATACCTTGTATCTGTTCCATAACCGGTCCGCCTGCTCTGAGGAGGCAGACAGACATTGCCACAATTCACTGACACCCCCCTGCTAGCGGATGATTGGCCGTGAATCTGCAGGGGGCGGCGTTGCACCAGCAGTTCACAAGGGCTGCTGGTGCAATGCTAAATGCGGAGAGCGTATTGCTCTCCGCATTCAGCGAGGTCTGTCGGATATGATCCGCACTGTCCGATCATGTCTGACAGACCTTTGTTAAATAGGCCCCTATGTCTCATTTGCAATGTTTCATGAAAGTATGCTGCATACTATAGACCAGTGTTCTTCAAACTTTTATTCCCAAGTCCCAGTGCCATGATACCAAATACCTTTACGACCCTATTTTTATGCTTGACCTGATAGCTGCAATTTTTGCAAAGGTGTCTAAAATATGTGTGCACTTTATTCCTGATTGTAGTCAAACTTGAAAGTGTTTTAAAAGGTAATAACACACATACACTATTATACAACACACACCCGACACACATTCTCATAAAACACCCCCCCACACACACACACACATTCTTATACAACACACACCCCACACACATTCTCATAAAACACCCCCCCCACACACACACATTCTTATACAACACACACCCCACAACACACATTCTTATACAACACACACCCCACACACATTCTCATAAAACACCCCCCCACACACACACACATTCTTATACAACACACACCCCACAACACACATTCTCATACAGCACACACCCCACAACACACATTGTCATACAGCACACACCCCACAACACACATTGTCATACAGCACACACCCCACACACATTCTAATACAACACACACCCCACAACACACATTCTTATACAGCACACACCCCACAACACACATTCTCATACAGCACACACCCCACAACACACATTCTAATACAACACACACCCGACACACATTCTCATAAAACACCCCCCCCCACACACACATTCTCATACAGCACACACCCCACAACACACATTCTCATACAGCACACACCCCACAACACACATTCTCATACAGCACACACCCCACAACACACATTCTAATACAACACACACCCGACACACATTCTCATAAAACACCCCCCCACACACACACATTCTTATACAGCACACACCCCACAACACACATTCTCATACAGCACACACCCCACAACACACATTCTTATACAACACACACCCGACACACATTCTCATAAAACACCCCCCCACACACACACATTCTTATACAGCACACACCCCACAACACACATTCTCATACAGCACACACCCCACAACACACATTCTCATACAGCACACACCCCACAACACACATTCTCATAAAACACCCCCCCACACACACATTCTTATACAACACACATTCTCATACAGCACACACCCCACAACACACATTCTTATACAACACACACCCGACACACATTCTCATAAAACACCCCCCCACACACACACATTCTTATACAACACACATTCTCATACAGCACACACCCCACAACACACATTCTTATACAACACACACCCGACACACATTCTCATACAACACACCCCACCACACACATTCTTATACAGCACACACCCCACAACACACATTCTCATACAACACACACCCCACAACAAACATTATTATAGAACACACACCCGACACACATTCTCATACAACTCACACCCCACACACATTCTCGTACAACACACACCCCACACAAATTCTCATACAACACACACCCCACACACATTTTAATGCAACACACACCCTACACACATTCTCATGCAACACACACCCCACACACACTCTCATACAACACACACTCTACACACATTCTTATACAACACACACTACACACATTCTCATACAACACACACACATTCTCTCATACAACACATACATTACATACACCACACACACACTCATATAGCACACACACCAAACACAAACTTTTATATAACACACACACTACACATTCTCAAACACCACACACACACACTCTCTTACAACAAACACACAAGTTGCAACCCAGTAAACATAATGTTGTGACCCAGTAATGGGCCCCGACCCGTGGTTTGAAGAACCCTGTTATAAATAATTTCCCTTAATTGCAGAATAATGGTCTAATGTGTTAGGGCAGGGGTCGACAGATCGGTTTTAAAATGTAGGTGCCAGTAAGAATATTTAGGCGCTAGACAGTGGTATTTGTATATAGATATATGGAGAAAAACCCAAAAACTTAAGAGCTAGGGATACAATTCTAGGAGCCAGTGGCCTGGTACCTGGGTTTGTCAAGCCCTGTGTTAAGGCACTATTGTTCTCTTATAAATATGTTTAACCTTGCAAATGGGTTAAACACATAGTTAAAGTCAGCTGCCGAGTAACTATGTACTGTCGATCCTGAGTGGCCTATGATCCAGTCATAAGTGTCATATGTACATACCTGCCAGTTATCAGCCATGTTCAGCTCTGTAACAGAAATGCCATGGCACTCCAGAGTTAATTAAAGCGTTTCAGAAAATACTCTAATATATGAATATGTTTTTATTGTTGCACATTTATTCCCCTTTAAGAAATCTAATTGTCCCTCTTAAGCTACAGACCGTGCTAATCGATTGCGTCTTTAGTGCAAGCCGGATACCTTAGGCATCTGCCATATAAAAATAAAAAATAAAATGAAGTGTGATAGATTTGACCAACTTCCCTTTAGACTTCAAACATGATGAAAGCAGTGACTCGTTTTATTGTATGCATTTTTCGATGAAACAGTAGGAGGAGTTATTTGAAATATTACATGAAATAGGATGACGGTATCCGGCACATTAGCGTGACAATACTGGAATTATTCTCAGTCTAATTTCTAAGATATCTACAGGCCCATTTATCAAAGGGCTTGCGGACCTGATCCGACACTGCGGATCAGGTCCGCAAGACCTCGCTAAATGCGGAGAGCAATACGCTCTCCGCATTTAACATTGCACCAGCAGCTCACAAGAGCTGCTGGTGCAACGCCGCCCCCTGCTGACTCGCGGCCAATCGTCCGCCAGCAGGGAGCTGTCAATCAACCCGATCGTATTCGATCGGGTTGATGTCCGGCGATTCCTGTCCGCCTGTTCAGAGCAGGCGGACAGGGTTATGGAGCAGCGGTCTTTAGACCGCTGCTTCATAAGTTGTGTTTCTGGCGAGTCTGAAGACTCGCCAGAAACACGGCCCTTCAAGCTCTGTACGGAGCTTGATAAATGGGCCTGCAAGCCTCAATCAACTAGGTGACGGAATAAAATGATCGTAGCTTAGCAGACAAAGAACAGGAAGTATAAAATATTAACCCTTTAACTGGCAAAATGGTCTGCAGTACCATGTTAACCTTATTTTCCTATCCATTAAACTTAGCCCGGAAATTAGGCTTTTTTTTTTTTTTTTTTTATAAATAAAATAAAAGAATCATTTAATAAAATTATATCAAACAAAACAAAGTGGACATAAAAGAAAAACAGGAAATTACAGTAATAATTGGTCACTAAAATGTTATTAAATAGATTCCGAGACACTAAACAATCATGTACCCCAGCCAACATCTGACTGACTTGTATAGCTGTTATTAAACTAATTCTGTTAGTGACTCTGGAGAGTCCTAGTTAAAGAATATTACATAGTAGTGTGGCAATATCCTGCAGTATCTTAAGGATGGGATCATTGCCTGGCAGTGCAGTCTTTGTTACTAAAGCAAAATCCATTTTTAAAGAGACATTCTGAAAGGAAAACACTTAGATTCCTTAAATAATTTAATTTGTTTTGCCTATTTTTAATCTACAGCTTCCATGCCAGGTCAAATATCCCAGTTTTTAGGGAATACTGGACAATCTATCAGTGACTGGGCACCATGGTAGGTGGTATCACGCAATGTCCCCCCTAAAAGTTTTACCGTATTTCTCACTCCTATTCCCACAATGCATCATTTCTTTCTAATGGTAGTGAGAGTCCACAAAATCCTTATTCTTACATATGGGAAATACATCGCCTGGCCACCAGGAGGAGGCAAAAGACACACAAACAGATTTTTGTGGACTCTCACTACCAAGAAAGAAAATAATTTATCAGGTAAGAATAAAACATTTTTTTTTTACAACTGAGCAGTAATTGTACTCCTTCGCTGCCATTAACAAAATGTGAACAGTCTTTTTCTCCAACATAGGTGTGTCCGGTCCACGGCGTCATCCTTACTTGTGGGATATTCTCTTCCCCAACAGGAAATGGCAAAGAGCCCAGCAAAGCTGGTCACATGATCCCTCCTAGGCTCCGCCTACCCCAGTCATTCTCTTTGCCGTTGTACAGGCAACATCTCCACGGAGATGGCTTAGAGTTTTTTAGTGTTTAACTGTAGTTTTTATTATTCAATCAAGAGTTTGTTATTTTAAAATAGTGCTGGTATGTACTATTTACTCTGAAACAGAAAAGAGATGAAGATTTCTGTTTGTATGAGGAAAATGATTTTAGCAACCGTTACTAAAATCCATGGCTGTTCCACACAGGACTGTTGAGAGGAATTAACTTCAGTTGGGGGAACAGTGAGCAGTCTTTTGCTGCTTGAGGTATGACACATTCTAACAAGACGATGTAATGCTGGAAGCTGTCATTTTCCCTATGGGATCCGGTAAGCCATTTTTATTCAGACAGTAAATAAGGGCTTCACAAGGGATTATTAAGACTGTAGACATTTTCTGGGCTAAATAGATCATATTTACACATATTTAGCCTTGAGGAATCATTTAATCTGGGTATTTTTTGTAAAATAATATCGGCAGGCACTGTTTTTGACACCTTATTCTATAGGGGCTTTCCCTAATCTTAGTCAGAGCCTCATTTTCGCGCCGGTATGGCGCACTTGTTTTTGAGAAAAGCATGACATGCAGTTGCATGTGTGTGGAGCTCTGATACATAGAAAAGTCTTTCTGAAGGCATCATTTGGTATCGTATTCCCCTTTGGGCTTGGTTGGGTCTCAGCAAAGCAGATTCCAGGGACTGTAAAGGGGTTAAATATAAAAACGGCTCCGGTTCCGTTATTTTAAGGGTTAAAGCTTCCAAATTTGGTGTGCAATTCTTTTAAGGCTTTAAGACACTGTGGTGAAATTTTGGTGTATTTTGAACAATTCCTTCATACTTTTTCGCAATTGCAGTAATAAAGTGTGTTCAGTTTAAAATTTAAAGTGACAGTAACGATTTTATTTTAAAACGTTTTTTGTGCTTTGTTATCAAGTTTATGCCTGTTTAACATGTCTGAACTACCAGATAGATTGTGTTCTGACTGTGGGGAAGCCAAGGTTCCTTCTCATTTAAATAGATGTGATTTATGTCATAAAAAATTTAGTAAAAATGATGCCCAAGATGATTCCTCAAGTGAGGGGAGTAAGCATGGTACTGCATCATCCCCTCCTTCGTCTACACCAGTCTTGCCCATACAGGAGGCCCCTAGTACATCTAGCGCGCCAATACTCCTTACTATGCAACAATTAACGGCTGTAATGGATAATTCTATCAAAAACATTTTAGCCAATATGCCCACTTATCAGCGAAAGCGCGACTGCTCTGTTTTAGAAAATACTGAAGAGCATGAGGACGCTGATGATATTGTTTCTGAAGGGCCCCTACACCAGTCTGAGGGGGCCAGGGTGGTTTTGTCTGAGGGAGAAATTTCAGATTCAGGAAAAATTTCTCAACAAGCTGAACCTGATGTGATTACTTTTAAATTTAAGTTGGAACATCTCCGCGCTCTGCTTAAGGAGGTGTTATCCAATTTGGATGATTGTGATTATCTGGTCATTCCAGAAACACTATGTAAAATGGACAAGTTCCTAGAGGCCCCGGGGCCCCCCGAAGCTTTTCCTATACCCAAGCGGGTGGCGTACATTGTTAATAAAGAATGGGACAGGCCCGGTATACCTTTCGTACCTCCCCCCATATTTAAAAAATTGTTTCCTATAGTCGACCCCAGAAAGGACTTATGGCAGACAGTCCCCAAGGTCGAGGGGGCGGTTTCTACTCTAAACAAGCGCACCACTATACCCATAGAAGATAGTTGTGCTTTCCAAGATCCTATGGATAAAAAATTAGAAGGTTTGCTAAAAAAGATGTTTGTTCAGCAAGGTTACCTTCTATAACCAATTGCATGCATTGTCCCTGTCACTACAGCCGCGTGTTTCTGGTTCGATGAGCTAGAAAAGGCGATTATTAGTAATTCTTCTTCTTATGAGGAGATTATGGACAGAATTCGTGCTCTTAAATTGGCTAATTCTTTCACCCTAGACGCCACCTTGCAATTGGCTAGGTTAGCGGCGAAAAATTCTGGGTTTGCTATTGTGGCGCGCAGAGCGCTTTGGTTAAAATCTTGGTCAGCGGATGCGTCTTCCAAGAACAAATTGCTTGACATTCCTTTCAAGGGGAAAACACTGTTTGGCCCTGACTTGAAAGAGATTATCTCTGATATCACTGGGGGCAAGGGCCACGCCCTTCCTCAGGATAGGTCTTTCAAGGCCAAAAATAAACCTAATTTTCGTCCCTTTCGCAGAAACGGACCAGCCCCAAGTGCTACGTCCTCTAAGCAGGAGGGTAATACTTCTCAAGCCACTCCAGCCTGGAGACCAATGCAAGGCTGGAACAAAGGAAAGCAGGCCAAGAAAACTGCCACTGCTCCCAAGACAGCATGAGATGCGGGCCCCCGATCCGGGACCGGATTTGGTGGGGGGCAGACTCTCTCTCTTCACTCAGGCTTGGGCAAGCGATGTTCTGGATCCTTGGGCGCTAGAAATAGTCTCCCAAGGTTATCTTCTGGAAGTGATTCATCCTGTTCCATTAAAAGAACGAGGGATGGGGTTCTACTCCAATCTGTTCGTAGTTCCCAAAAAAGAGGGAACGTTCAGACCAATCTTAGATCTCAAGATCCTAAACAAGTTTCTCAAGGTTCCATCGTCCAAAATGGAAACCATTCGAACAATCCTTCCATCCAGGAAGGTCAATTCTTGACCACGGTGGATTTAAAGGATGCGTATTTACATATTCCTGTCCACAAGGAACATCATCGGTTCCTAAGGTTCGCATTCCTGGACAAGCATTACCAGTTCGTGGCGCTTCCTTTCGGATTAGCCACTGCTCCAAGGATTTTCACAAAGGTACTAGGGTCCCTTCTGGCGGTGCTAAGACCAAGGGGCATTGCTGTAGTACCTTACTTGGACGACATTCTGATCAAGCGTCGTCCCTTCCTCAAGCAAAGGCTCACACGGACATAGTCCTGGCCTTTCTCAGATCTCACGGATGGAAAGTGAACGTGGAAAAGAGTTCTCTATCTCCGTCGACAAGAGTTCCCTTCTTGGGAACAATAATAGACTCCTTAGAAATGAGGATTTTTCTGACAGAGACCAGAAAAACAAAACTTCTAAACTCTTGTCGGATACTTCATTCCGTTCCTCTTCCTTCCATAGCGCAGTGCATGGAAGTGATAGGTTTGATGGTAGCGGCAATGGACATAGTTCCTTTTGCGCGCATTCATCTAAGACCATTACAACTGTGTATGCTCAGTCAGTGGAATGGGGACTATACAGACTTGTCTCCGAAGATACAAGTAAATCAGAGGACCAGAGACTCACTCCGTTGGTGGCTGTCCCTGGACAACCTGTCACAAGGGGTGACCTCCCGCAGACCAGAGTGGTCATTGTCACGACCGACGCCAGTCTAATGGGCTGGGGCGCGGTCTGGGGATCCCTGAAAGCTCAGGGTCTTTGGTCTCGGGAAGAATCTCTTCTACCGATAAATATTCTGGAACTGAGA
>NW_026511303.1:65000-137500 GCF_027579735.1 Bombina bombina | reverse complement strand
AAAATAAAGGTACCTATTCATCAGGTTGTTTTTTTTTTTAAACTGGGGAATGAAGTTTGCCTTTATTTTTAGTGATGGTAAATCCTAGCATTTTTGAAACGCTAGAATTTACGATCACATTAAGTTTAAAAAAAGAGATCAAGAGAAACATAAATTTCATAATCAAAATAAATTGGAAAACTTAGTTTAGCCATCCAGGTTCCTTATAAGATAGTAGATGGAGAGGATAGGTGAAGAGATTGTGAGAAGTGTGGGAGACAAAATAAGAATTTAAAAAGTTATTTATGAATCAGTAGAAAGCTACATACATATGTTTGTCAGATAAAGGAAGAGGAGGATATAAATCTTGAGCAGCTGTATCTAAAAAAAGGAAGGCCAGTGTGACAATGTTTGCTGTACTTTAAATGGACCAATGCGAAAGGCTGAAGAAAAAAACAAGAATAAATTACCTTAGATTTGCTGACTATAGACAATAGTTTCCCAAATGGGTTAGCCCTCCTTTAAACTGGATGGACATTGATTTTACATACCTAGTAGTTAGGTTTAAAAGGCCTACCTTGTTTTTTCCTCATTATGCAAGTGTGTGTTTTGGCCTCTGAACAAGTTTGATTTAGCTGGGCTTCTAGGAGATGGCTTAAAAACAGTACTTGAGTATCTTTCTAAAATATTTTTCTTCTCATTTTGATTTTGTTGCGGTTGTGCCAGTGTTTAGGGTTTAGATTTGTTGTGGTACGTTGAATGTGGTGGTGGTGTTTGCATAAGAGAGCAATTCCCGATCTTCTTGCAGTAGATGGTCTTTGGTTTCAGTGAATTTATAGTAAAGAGTTAATTAAAATGTATTTTGTCTTAAAAAATAAATTAAATTTACCACAGTTACCCTATATAGTTAACACACATGTTTGAACCTGCATCATGCTTGGCCACCTGTGATCAAAGTTGACTGAATTTCATATGGATGTTGGCATTTGTAAGAACTTGGAAGAAAGCTAAAGGCCACCTTTAGAATACACGGGGAGATCAATGAACTGTATCCTCTACATGTGGAGGGACAGTACCCTAGTTTAAGATAATGATGAAGCATTATCTTAATATGTTATTTCTCCAGGATACATCATAAGCATTTAATATTATGTTAGACTATGATTTGAAAAATCCAGGAAAGCAGGGTTCCTAAAATTTAATTATTATCTTCTGCATTTAAAAAATAAAAAATAAATATAGATATATATAATTCTGTCCTACAAATATTTAGCTGTCTCATCAATATTCTGACTGGCTCCTCTGTTTCATATATGTCATACCCCTGCTTGAAACTAAATTAAAGTTGTAGCTGTTTAAAATAATGTTCCTGCGACCCTGGGTTGAGTGTTTGTTGGCTAATCTCTCTCAGTTGTAAGAGCCACTTATGTTTTGTCTTCCACCCTTGAAAGTAATTAAAGTCTAAAGTTAAGAAGATCTGGTAACATCAAAAGAAAAATAATTTCAAGTCCTCATCAGAACCTAATAAGATAGAAATGCTAACAGTCTTCCCTAAAATACAGATCCCCTCTACTTCAGATAGGGGAAATTTGTACATTTAACTGTTGTTTGCATATAGAGATTTCAGGTTCAATGTATTTTCTTTCCAAAAGCAGTAGTAGGTTTCTTTTGGAAAAAAAGAAAAGGGCTTATCGTCATTTTTTATGTAACAAGGTCTCAAGTTGGTATTAGATGATCCTGTTACTTAATTTAAAACATTTTTGAGCTCAAAAGAGTCTGCTTCAGGGGATCCGGGTACTGAATTTAAGACATCCTTCAGGTTAACATCTTGATTTCTGTAATTCCAATACTAAATTGGAGACATTGGAGGCCGTAATGTAAGTTAAGATATAATCTTAATACTGAGTTTGATACATTTCAACCTTAAACCTCCACCATAGTTTTCATGCCGTACACATACTCCGCATATTAGATATTGTATGATTCTCCTGTCTCATCAGCACTTAAGTAATCATTTATTGTTTAAATACAGTGCAAGCTGTAACAAAACACTGTCAAGAGCCATCACACTCATTAACCTATCAGCTAATTAGCTATCTCTTGCAGAAGCTTGACAAGTTGTGCAGTGTGAACCTCTCACAATAGTGTCAGCGAGTGGGGGTGTGGAAGACACCAGATAGGTGCCTGTGAGTCATGCGCCAAAACATCCCATTCAGCACTCCTACCAAATGTTATTGCTGTTAATACTCTCTGCTATAATTAAATTGGCAACACTTAATTACTGCAATTAGAGTCTTTATTTCATTTGGAGTAAAAAAAAAAAAAAAGAAAAGAAAAAGGATGCCTTACTGTTAAAAATAATAACACCTTAACCACAATATTATTGTCATCATACAAATCTATTTGGTTTATTCAACTGTTAATTATTCAACATTTTAGTGTATCCAACTGAAACTTTTAATCCTCCACCTAATACTACAGTTTCCTTAAAATGTCCCATAACTGTTCCTATAAATCCCTTCCTTGTACCCTACATCCCCTGCTACATATAACCACTTTATATACCACCTGCTACTGTACCCTATACCCTTCTTTTGAATTCTTCCTATTATGCCCTTTATTCCTTCTCTAGAACTCCTCCTATTACACCCTATATCTCTTCTCTAGAATTCTTCCTATTGTGCCCTGTATCCCGTCTATAGAACGCTTCCTATTGTGCCCTGTATCCAGTCTAAAGTACGCTTTCTGTTGTGCCCTGTATCCTGTCTATAGTACACTCCCTGTTGTGCCCTGAATTCAGAGTATTGAACACTTCCTGTTGTGCCCTGAATCCAGTCTATAGTACACTCCCTGTTGTGCCCTGAATTCAGTGTATAGAACACTTCCTGTTGTGCCCTGTATCCCGTCTATAGAATGCTTCCTGTTGTGCCCTGTAACCCGTCTATAGAATGCTTCTTGTTGTGCCCTTGGATGTCTATAGAATGCTTCTTGTTGTGCCCTTGGATGTCTATAGAATGCTGTCTGTTGTGCCCTGTTTCCCATTTATAGAACGCTTCATGTTGTGCCCTGTATCCAGTCTATAGAACACTTCCTGTTGTGCCCTGTATCCCGTCTATAGAACGCTTCCTGTTGTGCCCTGTTTCCCGTTTATAGAACGCTTCATGTTGTGCCCTGTATCCAGTCTATAGAACACTTCCTGTTGTGCCCTTGGATGTCTATAGAATGCTGTCTGTTGTGCCCTGTTTCCCGTTTATAGAACGCTTCCTGTTGTGCCCTGTATCCAGTCTATAGAACACTTCCTGTTGTGCCCTGTATCCCGTCTATAGAACACTTCCTGTTGTGCCCTGTATCCCGTCTATAGAACGCTTCCTATTGTGCCCTGTATCCTGTCTAAAGTACGCTTTCTGTTGTGCCCTGTATCCCGTCTATAGAGCACTTCCTTTTGTGCCCTGAATCCAGTCTATAGAATGCTTCCTGTTGTGCCCTTGGATGTCTATAGAACGCTGTCTGTTTTGCCCTGTATCCCGTTTATAGAACGCTTCATGTTGTGCCCTGTATCCAGTCTATAGAACGCTTCCTGTTGTGCCCTGTATCGTGTCTATAGAACACTTCCTGTTGTGTCCTGTATCCAGTCTATAGAACGCTTCATGTTGTGCCCTGTATCCTGTCTATAGAACACTTCCTGTTGTGCCCTGTATCCTGTCTATAGAACGCTTCCTGTTGTGCCCTGTATCCTGTCTATAGAACGCTTCCTGTTGTGCCCTGTATCCAGTCTATAGAACCCTTCCTGTTGTGCCCTGTATCCAGTCTATAGAACGCTTCCTGTTGTGCCCTGTATCCCGTCTATAGCACGCTTCCTGTTGTGCCCTGTATCCAGTCTATAGAACGCTTCCTGTTGTGCCCTGTATCCTGTCTATAGAACGCTTCCTGTTGTGCCCTGTATCCAGTCTATAGAACGCTTCCTGTTGTGCCCTGTATCCTGTCTATAGCACGCTTCCTGTTGTGCCCTGTATCCCGTCTATAGCACGCTTCCTGTTGTGCCCTGTATCCAGTCTATAGAACGCTTCCTGTTGTGCCCTGTATCCTTTCTATAGAACGCTTCCTGTTGTGCCCTGTATCCTGTCTATAGAACGCTTCCTGTTGTGCCCTGTATCCCGTCTATAGCACGCTTCCTGTTGTGCCCTGTATCCAGTCTATAGAACGCTTCCTGTTGTGCCCTGTATCCCGTCTATAGCACGCTTCCTGTTGTGCCCTGTATCCCGTCTATAGAACGCTTCCTGTTGTGCCCTGTATCCTGTCTATAGAACGCTTCCTGTTGTGCCCTGTATCCCGTCTATAGCACGCTTCCTGTTGTGCCCTGTATCCAGTCTATAGAACGCTTCCTGTTGTGCCCTGTATCCCGTCTATAGCACGCTTCCTGTTGTGCCCTGTATCCCGTCTATAGAACGCTTCCTGTTGTGCCCTGTATCCCGTCTATAGAACGCTTCCTGTTGTGCCCTGTATCGTGTCTATAGAACACTTCCTGTTGTGTCCTGTATCCTGTCTATAGAACGCTTCCTGTTGTGCCCTGTATCCTGTCTATAGAACGCTTCCTGTTGTGCCCTGTATCGTGTCTATAGAACGCTTCCTGTTGTGCCCTGTATCCCGTCTATAGAACGCTTCCTGTTGTGCCCTGTATCCTGTCTATAGAACGCTTCCTGTTGTGCCCTGTATCCTGTCTATAGAACGCTTCCTTTTGTACCCTGTATCCAGTCTATAGAACGCTTCCTGTTGTGCCCTGTATCCTGTCTATAGAACGCTTCCTGTTGTGCCCTGTATCGTGTCTATAGAACACTTCCTGTTGTGTCCTGTATCCTGTCTATAGAACGCTTCCTGTTGTGCCCTGTATCCAGTCTGTAGAACGCTTCCTGTTGTGCCCTGTATCCTGTCTATAGAACGCTTCCTGTTGTGCCCTGTATCCTGTCTATAGAACGCTTCCTTTTGTGCCCTGTATCCAGTCTATAGAACGCTTCCTGTTGTGCCCTGTATCCCGTCTATAGAACGCTTCCTGTTGTGCCCTGTATCCAGTCTATAGAACGCTTCCTGTTGTGCCCTGTATCCAGTCTATAGAACGCTTCCTGTTGTGCCCTGTATCCCGTCTATAGAACGCTTCCTGTTGTGCCCTGTATCCCGTCTATAGAACGCTTCCTGTTGTGCCCTGTATCCCGTCTATAGAACGCTTCCTGTTGTGCCCTGTATCCTTTCTATAGAATGCTTCCTGTTGTGCCCTGTATCCTGTCTATAGAACGCTTCCTGTTGTGCCCTGTATCCCGTCTATAGCACGCTTCCTGTTGTGCCCTGTATCGAGTCTATATAACGCTTCCTGTTGTGCCCTGTATCCAGTCTATAGAACGCTTCCTGTTGTGCCCTGTATCCCGTCTATAGAACGCTTCCTGTTGTGCCCTGTATCCTGTCTATAGAACGCTTCCTGTTGTGCCCTGTATCCAGTCTATAGAACGCTTCCTGTTGTGCCCTGTATCCCGTCTATAGAACGCTTCCTGTTGTGCCCTGTATCCCGTCTATAGAACTCCTCCTAATGCATTTTATAGCTGTTCTCTAGAACTCTTGCTATTGCGTCCTATATCTCTTCTCTAGGAATTCCTTCTGTTTGCCCTGTACCTTTTTCTAGAATTCCTTTGTTACGCCCTGTATCCCTTCTCTTTAATTCCCTTAATTAACCCTGGTATCACATTTATGGAACGATTCCTATTGCTCTATATACCTTCTCTAGAATTCCTTCTATTTTGCCCTGTATCCCATTTATAGAACTGTTACTATTGTGCCTTTTATCCCTTCTCTAGAATTTCTCCTTTTGCTCCCTATATCCCTTTTAAAGTATAACTCTCCCTATAACATCTCCCATTGGTTTGTATAATCAGATGCTATAACGTTGTATTCCTCTAAATAACCTCTCATGTTGTCCTTTACTATGGCCTTTTGTTTAAATTAGTATGATTTGGAAGCTGTTTTATTAGGTTCAGAAAATAAGGTTTATCTTCGTCAAACAGCAGATTGGAATAAACCAGAAAAGATCAGATAAAAAGATTTAGGAGTGCACGGCTCGACGCACCGTGGAATTTCCTCCTCAATAGAATCTTTGGCGGAGAGAATATTAGCTGTAATTTACAAACAGTCTCATCTCCCATTCAGATCGTGTAGACAGATTTAACCTGGGGCAAATGGAATTTCAAGTAATGTTTTATTCATTGTATTATATCAGAAATCCACTGCAATCAAGTGAAGACCTAACTTTAACAATTACGTCAGTTTGAGTTGCACAGTACACAGATAATTTATTCTGGCCTGGTTTAGTGTAGAGGAAGCGTTCTGAACTCTCCAAAAGGATTTCTGCTGCTTGACCTGATTTAGTAAATTTGGGCATCTCTGTCTGTCTAATTAGCCTCCTCTCTGAAATAGTGGGATATTCTAAGCAGAGTTAAGGCCTTGGGGGTTAATAAATATCTGTTCAGTGGTACATTTGCATGTTTTTCTTGGGGTCTGAATAACGAATTACCTTGACTATAGTTGCAAGTCACCCCGTATTGCTAAAATCAGGTCACAGCATTGCAAATCCAAGGAAAGCTCTCATTTTCCACCCAGACAGCTATCTACCAAGATAAGACACAAACTATCATAAGAATTTGCCCTATGGGACCAAACTCTCATAGCGTACAGGGTTTAAAAGTCATAAGGATTAGTATCTTTACCCCTACACATATTTTCCTTAACTGTTTCAGTGTCATTGGTTCAAGCACTATTTGATTCTTTATAACTTCATCAGACATTTTCACATGTTTCTTGCCAATGCTTAGGCATTATATTATCACCATTTGTGCATTGTGTGGTGTGCATATATATATATATATATATATATATATAGTTTTTTAAGAAAAGGCTGCAGCACTCCAAATTTTCTTTTGTGATTTCTATTTCAAGCAAACACACATAGGCGAAGTTTCAGGCAGTGCCCTTTCTCTCAAGCCAAGTATATATATATATTCTTTGTCTCACTCACTCACTCACTCACACTCTCTCTCTCTCTCTCTCTCTCTCTCTCTCTCTCTCTCTCTCTATATATATCTATATATATATATATATATATATATATATCTACACTGTATATATATATATATATATATATATATATATATATATATATATATAAAAGCAGGTATACACATATATATATACACACACATTCAGAACATACGATTTCCAAGGATTTACTACCATACAATTGTGTTTCTCCTGATGGCTCTATCTGGGTTATACATATCGTCTTTCATCTTTCGCAAATCATGCAAGATAAAATAATTTTCCACTAAACATAATTTGATATAGTTAATAATAACATATGGAACTCGGCAATAATTATTTTGGTGTATGTGTCCTAACATTTGCAGGCCCCTTCATGGGATAAATGTTGCGGTTAGCGTTTGATGTGAGTGAGGTTGGACTTGGCTCTTATCTTGGACTATTGAACTTTTAGCTTAATTTTTGCATCTAGGAAAGCTGAAGAATGGTTAATGATCATATGGTCTTTCATTTGGTTCCTTTCCACATTGCCATTCCTTTGGCTTACTTTGGCTGGATATTAACAATGTGAAAGGAGAAAACGTAAAAGGGGAACAGAACACAAATGCCTCACAGTTACACTGCCATGCCTTGTTATTCAATGAGAAGAAAGCAATTAATTACAAAGTAAAATTATTTTCAATCGCTATCTTACTCACACAGTGACCAACCATATCTGCTTCCATTTATTAGTTCATTTTTGGCAGCAATGCTGATGTCGTGAATGAGGAAGAAAAGCAGATTGACGGTTATTGTTTTCTCCTCGGTATCACCCCACTGCAGGTCTCCTGCCTGGCTATTCCATCACCTCATTGGTTAACATGACCTTCATCTTCATGTTGTCCCATCACCCCTCTAAAGGTCAACACCATCCATCAGTACAGGTTCCACTCGACCTGAGATGCATGTAATAGGTCTTCTGAATCAAGGTGAGACACTCTTATTTATCCACCTATGATCCGTGGCAAGCAAAGCCAAAATAGAAATGCCACAGACAGCCATACAAGCTCTACCAGGCATACGTTTATAAGCGCACTATCAGCTGAAAGATCAAGCACCGCTAACTCAAGCACTTGCCCAAACCAGGTGTAAGCAAACTTCTGCCTACCTATAAATGTTTGTCATATAAAAGCTCTTCTCTATCTATCTCTGATTTCTGTATGCCTTCCATCTTCCAAAAAAGCGAGTGTCCCTGTCATCTTTCTGGTTTTGTGATAGGAGACAGCCTTTGTATTTCCCTATGTGTGACATCTTTATTTATATCACAAGTAAATGGAATTTCCCATCTGTATTAAAGGGACACTCAAGTCAAAATTACCTTTAACGATTCAGTTAGAGCATCCAATTTTAAACAACTTTTTAATTTAGTTCCATTAACACAATGTGCACAGTTTTTTTTTATAGTTACACCTTTTGAATCAAAGAATATATGTATATGCATTTGTGATTGGCTGATGGCTGTCACATGGTACAGGTGGAGTGGAAATAGCCATAACTGAAAAAAATCTACTACTCATTTGAAGTTCAGACTTTTTATCATACATTTCTTGATTATGCAAATCTACTCTATTTACTGGCCCTTTAACCATCTGCTTTGGACCATAACCAATTCCTATTGCTTGTAGGAGGTTCCACACTTCAGAGGGCCATATATTTAGCAGTTAACTGCTTTTTATTTTTCAAGAGTTTAGATGTGTTGATCAGTAGAAATAGTAAATAGCTGAAGTAAATTAAATGGAAGACGCAGCAAGAAGAGTGATGAATAATATTTGGACTCTTTGCAAAGCCTCTCAGCCCCAGCTGTAAATAAAAACTGAAGCTTAAAAGACCATTAAATAAATAGAGTTGCACAGTCAACACTTGCTTATCCCTTCCTGCGTGGACTTATTTGTCAAGTTCAATGACGGGATTGGGTCAGGGAGGAGTGTCTATGACGCTAGGCACGCCCCCCCCCCAGCCCGCAATCCCATATAGGAAGCAGCTAAGGTTTCAGGACAGACAAACGGTTAGGACGTTATAAAACATTTTAACGGCAGGAAGGGGTTAAATACTACTTGGTTTGAATTTCAATTGAGGAGTGCATTTTTTTTTCTTTTCATTACCCTGACCCCTGTATCATGTGACAGCCATCAGCCAATCACAGACTCATATGTATATACTGTGAACTGTTTCACATACTTCGAGGTAGCTGGTGCCTCAGAAAGTGTGTATATAAAAAGACTGACAAAAGAAGTAAATTGGAAAGTTATTTTTTTTAAATTTCTTTAAATTGCATGCTCTATATGAATCACAAGAGTTTAATTTTGTCTATCATGTCCCTTTAAAAGTAGAGTAGACTGTCCCTTTAAAATCATACTTTATTATCCATTAAAATATGTACACATTTGTCATAGCACACTTTTCTTCTGTTAAGTGTGATCAGTCCACGGGTCATCATTACTTCTGGGATATTACTCCTCCCCAACAGGAAGTGCAAGAGGATTCACCCAGCAGAGCTGCATATAGCTCCTCCCCTCTACGTCACTCCCAGTCATTCTCTTGCACCCAACGACTAGATAGGATGTGTGAGAGGACTATGGTGATTATACTTAGTTTTATATCTTCAATCAAAAGTTTGTTATTTTAAAATAGCACCGGAGTGTGTTATTACCTCTCTGGCAGAGTTTGAAGAAGAATCTACCAGAGTTTTGCTATGATTTTAGCCGGAGTAGTTAAGATCATATTGCTGTTCTCGGCCATCTGAGGAGTGAGGTAAACTTCAGATCAGGGGACAGCGGGCAGATGAATCTGCATAGAGGTATGTAGCAGTTTTTATTTTCTGACAATGGAATTGATGAGAAAATCCTGCCATACCGATATAATGTCATGTATGTATACTTTACACTTCAGTATTCTGGGGAATGGTACTTCACTAGAATTACACTGTAAGAAATACATAAAGCTGTTTAATAACTAGAGATTATGTTTAACGTTTTTGCTGGAATGTAAAATCGTTTTCATTTGCTGAGGTACTGTGTGAATAAATGTTTGGGCACTATTTTTCCACTTGGCAGTTGCTTAATCTGTTTTTCTGACAGTTTCTGTTCTCCCTCACTGCTGTGTGTGAGGGGGAGGGGCCGTTTTTTGGCGCTTTTTCTATGCATCAAATATTTCAGTCAGCAACTCATTGTATTCCCTGCATGATCCGGTTCATCTCTACAGAGCTCAGGGGTCTTCAAAACTTATTTTGAGGGAGGTAATTTCTCTCAGCAGAGCTGTGAGAATTATAGTTTGACTGAGATAAAAAAAAAAAAATGGGATTAAACCTTTGCTAAAGTTGTGTTGTTTACAAGGATTGAGGCTATAACTGTTTCAATTTATTAATTTTCAACTGTCATAGATCTTCTGTGCTTCTTAAAGGCACAGTACATTTTAATATTATTCTAATTGAATTGTATTTCCAAGTTGCAAGTTTATTTGCTAGTGTGTTAAACATGTCTGATTCAGAGGATGATACCTGTGTCATTTGTTGCAATGCCAAAGTGGAGCCCAATAGAAATTTATGTACTAACTGTATTGATGCTACTTTAAATAAAAGTCAATCTGTACAAATTGAACAAATTTCACCAAACAACGAGGGGAGAGTTATGCCGACTAACTCGCCTCACGTGTCAGTACCTACATCTCCCACTCAGAGGGAGGTACGTGATATTGTAGCGCCGAGTACATCTGGGCGGCCATTACAAATCACATTACAGGATATGGCTACTGTTATGACTGAGGTTTTGGCTAAATTACCAGAACTAAGAGGTAAGCGTGATCACTCTGGGGTGAGAACAGAGTGCGCTGATAATATTAGGGCCATGTCAGACACTGCGTCACAGGTGGCAGAACATGAGGACGGAGAACTTCATTCTGTGGGTGACGGTTCTGATCCAAACAGACTGGATTCAGATATTTCAAATTTTAAATTTAAACTGGAAAACCTCCGTGTATTACTAGGGGAGGTGTTAGCGGCTCTGAATGATTGTAACACAGTTGCAATACCAGAGAAAATGTATAAGTTGGATAAATATTTTGCGGTACCGACGAGTACTGAGGTTTTTCCTATACCTAAGAGACTTACTGAAATTGTTACTAAGGAGTGGGATAGACCCGGTGTGCCGTTCTCACCCCCTCCGATATTTAGAAAAATGTTTCCAATAGACGCCACCACAAGGGACTTATGGCAAACGGTCCCTAAGGTGGAGGGAGCAGTTTCTACCTTAGCTAAGCGTACCACTATCCCGGTGGAGGATAGCTGTGCTTTTTCAGATCCAATGGATAAAAAGTTAGAGGGTTACCTTAAGAAAATGTTTGTTCAACAAGGTTTTATATTGCAACCCCTTGCATGCATTGCGCCGATCACGGCTGCAGCGGCATTCTGGATTGAGTCTCTGGAAGAGAACATTGGTTCAGCTACTTTGGACGACATTACGGACAGGCTTAGAGTCCTTAAACTAGCTAATTCATTCATTTCGGAGGCCGTAGTACATCTTACTAAACTTACGGCGAAGAATTCAGGATTCGCCATTCAGGCACGCAGGGCGCTGTGGCTAAAATCCTGGTCAGCTGATGTTACTTCTAAGTCTAAATTGCTTAATATACCTTTCAAAGGGCAGACCTTATTCGGGCCCGGGTTGAAAGAGATTATCGCTGACATTACAGGAGGTAAAGGCCATGCCCTGCCTCAGGACAAAGCCAAAGCCAAGACTAGACAGTCTAATTTTCGTTCCTTTCGTAATTTCAAAGCAGGAGCAGCATCAACTTCCTCTGCACCAAAACAGGAAGGAGCTGTTGCTCGCTACTGACAAGGCTGGAAACCTAACCAGTCCTGGAACAAGGGCAAGCAGACTAGGAAACCTGCTGCTGCCCCTAAAACAGCATGAATTGAGGGCCCCCGATCCGGGATCGGATCTAGTGGGGGGCAGACTTTCTCTCTTCGCCCAGGCTTGGGCAAGAGATGTTCAGGATCCCTGGGCGCTAGAGATAATATCTCAGGGATACCTTCTGGACTTCAAATACTCTCCTCCAAGAGAGAGATTTCATCTGTCAAGATTGTCAACAATCCAGACAAAGAAAGAGGCGTTTCTACGCTGCGTACAAGAGCTCTTGTTAATGGGAGTAATCCATCCAGTTCCACGATCGGAACAGGGACAGGGGTTTTACTCAAATCTGTTTGTGGTTCCCAAAAAAGAGGGAACTTTCAGACCAATCCTGGACTTAAAGATCCTAAACAAATTCCTAAGAGTTCCATCGTTCAAGATGGAGACTATTCGGACAATTTTACCTATGATCCAAGAGGGTCAATACTTGACCACTGTAGATTTAAAAGATGCTTACCTTCACATACCGATTCACAAAGATCATTATCGGTACCTAAGGTTTGCCTTCCTAGACAGGCATTTGTGGCTCTTCCATTCGGATTGGCTACAGCTCCAAGAATCTTCACAAAGGTTCTTGGTGCTCTTCTGGCGGTACTAAGACCGCGGGGAATCTCGGTAGCTCCATACCTAGACGACATTCTGATACAAGCTTCAAGCTTTCAAACTGCCAAGTCTCATACAGAGTTAGTGCTGGCATTTCTAAGGTCACATGGATGGAAGGTGAACGAAAAGAAAAGTTCACTCGTTCCACTCACAAGAGTTTCCTTCCTGGGGACTCTTATAGATTCTGTAGAAATGAAGATTTACCTGACCGAGGACAGGCTAACAAGACTTCAAAGTGCTTGCCGCACCCTTCATTCCATTCAACACCCGTCAGTGGCTCAATGCATGGAGGTAATCGGCTTAATGGTAGCGGCAATGGACATAGTACCCTTTGCACGCTTACACCTCAGACCACTGCAACTGTGCATGCTAAGTCAGTGGAATGGGGATTACTCAGACTTATCCCCTTCTCTGAATCTGGATCAAGAGACCAGAAATTCTCTTCTATGGTGGCTTTCTCGGCCACATCTGTCCAGGGGGATGCCATTCAGCAGACCAGACTGGACAATTGTAACAACAGACGCCAGCCTTCTAGGTTGGGGTGCCGTCTGGAATTCTCTGAAGGCTCAGGGACAATGGAGTCAGGAGGAGAGTCTCCTGCCAATAAACATTCTGGAATTGAGAGCAGTTCTCAATGCCCTCCTGGCTTGGCCCCAGTTGACAACTCGGGGGTTCATCAGGTTTCAGTCGGACAACATCACGACTGTAGCTTACATCAACCATCAGGGAGGGACAAGAAGCTCCCTAGCTATGATGGAAGTATCAAAGATAATTTGCTGGGCAGAGTCTCACTCTTGCCACCTGTCAGCAATCCACATCCCGGGAGTGGAGAACTGGGAGGCGGATTTCTTAAGTCGTCAGACTTTTCATCCGGGGGAGTGGGAACTTCATCCGGAGGTCTTTGCCCAAATACTTCGACGTTGGGGCAAACCAGAGATAGATCTCATGGCGTCTCGACAGAACGCCAAGCTACCTCGTTACGGGTCCAGATCCAGGGATCCAGGAGCAGTCCTGATAGATGCTCTGACAGCACCTTGGGACTTCAGGATGGCTTACGTGTTTCCACCCTTCCCGTTGCTTCCTCGATTGATTGCCAGAATCAAACAAGAGAGAGCATCAGTGATTCTAATAGCACCTGCGTGGCCACGCAGGACTTGGTATGCAGACCTGGTGGACATGTCATCCTGTCCACCTTGGTCTCTACCTCTGAAACAGGACCTTCTGATACAAGGTCCCTTCAAACATCAAAATCTAACTTCTCTGAAGCTGACTGCTTGGAAATTGAACGCTTGATTTTATCAAGACGTGGATTTTCTGAGTCAGTTATTGATACCTTAATACAGGCTAGGAAACCTGTTACCAGAAAGATTTACCATAAGATATGGCGTAAATACCTATATTGGTGTGAATCCAAAGGTTACTCTTGGAGTAAGGTTAGGATTCCTAGGATATTGTCTTTTCTACAAGAAGGTTTAGAAAAGGGTTTATCTGCTAGTTCATTAAAGGGACAGATCTCAGCTCTGTCCATTCTGTTACACAAACGTCTGTCAGAAGTTCCTGACGTCCAGGCTTTTTGTCAGGCTTTGGCCAGAATTAAGCCTGTGTTTAAAACTGTTGCTCCACCATGGAGTTTAAACCTTGTTCTTAATGTTTTACAGGGCGTTCCGTTTGAACCCCTTCATTCCATTGATATAAAGTTGTTATCTTGGAAAGTTCTATTTTTAATGGCTATTTCCTCGGCTCGAAGAGTCTCTGAATTATCAGCCTTACATTGTGATTCTCCTTATTTGATTTTTCATTCGGATAAGGTAGTCCTGCGTACTAAACCTGGGTTCTTACCTAAGGTAGTTACTAACAGGAATATCAATCAAGAGATTGTTGTTCCTTCTTTATGCCCAAATCCTTCTTCAAAGAAGGAACGTCTACTGCACAACCTGGATGTAGTCCGTGCTCTAAAATTTTACTTACAGGCAACTAAGGAATTTCGACAAACGTCTTCTCTGTTTGTCATTTACTCTGGGCAGAGGAGAGGTCAAAAAGCTTCCGCTACCTCTCTTTCTTTTTGGCTTCGTAGCATAATTCGTTTAGCTTATGAGACTGCTGGACAGCAGCCTCCTGAAAGAATTACAGCTCATTCTACTAGAGCTGTGGCTTCCACTTGGGCCTTCAAGAATGAGGCCTCTGTTGAACAGATTTGCAAGGCTGCAACTTGGTCTTCGCTTCATACTTTTTCCAAATTTTCCAAATTTGACACTTTTGCTTCATCGGAGGCTATTTTTGGGAGAAAGGTTCTTCAGGCAGTGGTTCCTTCTGTATAAAGAGCCTGCCTATCCCTCCCGTCATCCGTGTACTTTTGCTTTGGTATTGGTATCCCAGAAGTAATGATGACCCGTGGACTGATCACACTTAACAGAAGAAAAGATAATTTATGCTTACCTGATAAATTCCTTTCTTCTGTAGTGTGATCAGTCCACGGCCCGCCCTGTTTTTAAGGCAGGTAAATATTTTTTAATTTATACTCCAGTCACCACTTCACCCTTGGCTTTTCCTTTCTCGTTGGTCCTTGGTCGAATGACTGGGAGTGACGTAGAGGGGAGGAGCTATATGCAGCTCTGCTGGGTGAATCCTCTTGCACTTCCTGTTGGGGAGGAGTAATATCCCAGAAGTAATGATGACCCGTGGACTGATCACACTACAGAAGAAAGGAATTTATCAGGTAAGCATAAATTATGTTTTTGTCAGGGATCTACTCTTATTGAATTTCTTACATGAAGCATTTGATGACTTAAATGACATCTTCAATTATTCCCACAGTGGTGCAAAGTCTTATTTTGTAATTTTAGGCAAACAATAACTTAAATCAGTACTCAACAAACCCAGGGAGCCACTGGCTCCTAGAATTTTACCCCTGGCTACTAACTTTTTAGGCTGTTCTCCATGTATCTATACATAAATACCACAATCTGGCTCCTAAAAGTATGTCTGGCTTCTAAATATTTTTACTGGCTACCCTTAAACCCTGCAGCTTCCTCAGGCCTAGATTTGGAGTTTGGCGGTAGATGGGCTGTTAACGCTACGCAGGCTTTTTTCTGGCCGCACCATAAAATTAACTCTGGTATCGAGAGTCCAAAAAAATGCTGCGTTAGGCTCCAAAAAAGGAGCGTAGAGCATTTTTACCGCAAATGCAACTCTCGATACCAGAGTTGTTTACGGACGCGGCCAGCCTCAAAAACGTGCTTGTGCACGATTCTCCCATAGGAAACAATGGGGCTGTTTGAGCTGAAAAAAAAACCTAACACCTGCAAAAAAGCAGCGTTCAGCTCCTAACGCAAACACCCATTGTTTCCTATGGGGAAACACTTCCTACGTCTGCACCTAACACTCTAACATGTACCCCGAGTCTAAACACCCCTACCCTTACACTTATTAAGCCCTAATCTGCCGCCCCCGCTATCGCTGACCCCTGCATTATATTATTAACCCCTAATCTTCCGCTCCGTAAACTGCCGCAACTTACATTATCCCTATGTACCCCTAATCTGCTGCCCCTAACACCGCCGACCCCTATATTATATTTATTAACCCCTAACCTGCCCCCCACAACGTCGCCGCCAGCTACTTACAATAATTAACCCCTAATCTGCCGACCGCAAACGCCGCCACCTACGTTATCCTTATGTACCCCTAATCTGCTCCCCCTAACACCTCCGACCCCTATATTATATTTATTAACCCCTAATCTGCCCCCCTCAACGTCGCCGACACCTGCCTACACTTATTAACCCCTAATCTGCCGAGCGGACCTGAGCGCTACTATAATAAAGTTATTAACCCCTAATCCGCCTCACTAACCCTATCATAAATAGTATTAACCCCTAATCTGCCCTCCCTAACATCGCCGACACCTAACTTCAATTATTAACCCCTAATCTGACGACCGGAGCTCATCGCTACTATAATAAATGGATTAACCCCTAAAGCTAAGTCTAACCCTAACACTAACACCCCCCTAACTTAAATATAATTTACATCTAACGAAATTAATTAACTCTTATTAAATAAATTATTCCTATTTAAAGCTAAATACTTACCTGTAAAATAAACCCTAATATAGCTACAATATAAATTATAATTATATTATAGCTATTTTAGGATTAATATTTATTTTACAGGCAACTTTGAAATTATTTTAACCAGGTACAATAGCTATTAAATAGTTAAGAACTATTTAATAGTTACCTAGTTAAAATAATACAAAATTACCTGTAAAATAAGTCCTAACCTAAGTTATAATTAAACCTAACACTACCCTATCAATAAATTAATTAAATAAAATACCTACAATTACCTACAATAAAACCTAACACTACACTATCAATAAATAAATTAAATACAATTTCTACAAATAACTACAATTACATAAACTAACTAAAGTGCAAAAAATAAAAAAGAACTAAGTTACAAAAAATAAAAAAATATTTACAAACATAAGAAAAATATTACAACAATTTTAAACTAATTACACCTACTCTAAGCCCCCTAATAAAATAACAAAGACCCCCAAAATAAAAAAATTCCCTACCCTATTCTAAATTAATAAATTTAAAAGCTCTTTTACCTTACCAGCCCTGAACAGGGCCCTTTGCGGGGCATGCCCCAAGAAAATCAGCTCTTTTGCCTGTAAAAAAAAAACATACAATACCCCCCCCCCAACATTACAACCCACCACCCACATACCCCTAATCTAACCCAAACCCCCCTTAAATAAACCTAACACTAAGCCCCTGAAGATCTTCCTACCTTGTCTTCACCTCAACAGGTATCACCGATCTGTCCTGGCATCCGGTGCTGAAGAGGTCCAGAAGAGGCTCCAAAGTCTTCCTCCTATCCGGCAAGAAGAGGACATCCGGACCGGCACACATCTTCATCCAAGCGGCATCTTCGATCTTCTTCCATCCGGTGCGGAGCGGGTCCATGTTGAAGCAGTCGACGCGGATCCATCCTCTTCTTCCGGCGTCTCCCGACGAATGACGGTTCCTTTAAGGGACGTCATCCAAGATGGCGTCCATCGAATTCCGATTGGCTGATAGGATTCTATCAGCCAATCGGAATTAAGGTAGGAATATTCTGATTGGCTGATGGAATCAGCCAATCAGAATCAAGTTCAATCCGATTGGCTGATCCAATCAGCCAATCAGATTGAGCTCGCATTCTATTGGCTGTTCCGATCAGCCAATAGAATGCGAGCTCTATCTGATTGGCTGATTGGATCAGCCAATCGGATTGAACTTGATTCTGATTGGCTGATTCCATCAGCCAATCAGAATATTCCTACCTTAATTCCGATTGGCTGATAGAATCCTATCAGCCAATCGGAATTCGAGGGACGCCATCTTGGATGACGTCCCTTAAAGGAACCGTCATTCGTCGGGAGACGCCGGAAGAAGAGGATGGATCCGCGTCGGCTGCTTCAACATGGACCCGCTCCGCACCGGATGGAAGAAGATCGAAGATGCCGCTTGGATGAAGATGTTTGCCGGTCCGGATGTCCTCTTCTTGCCGGATAGGGGGAAGACTTTGGAGCCTCTTCTGGACCTCTTCAGCACCGGATGCCAGGACAGATCGGTGATACCTGTTGAGGTGAAGACAAGGTAGGAAGATCTTCAGGGGCTTAGTGTTAGGTTTATTTAAGGGGGGTTTGGGTTAGATTAGAGGTATGTGGGTGGTGGGTTGTAATGTTGGGGGGGGGCATTGTATGTTTTTTTTTACAGGCAAAAGAGCTGATTTTCTTGGGGCATGCCCCGCAAAGGGCCCTGTTCAGGGCTGGTAAGGTAAAAGAGCTTTTAAATTTATTAATTTAGAATAGGGTAGGGCATATTTTTATTTTGGGGGTCTTTGTTATTTTATTAGGGGGCTTAGAGTAGGTGTAATTAGTTTAAAATTGTTGTAATATTTTTCTTATGTTTGTAAATATTTTTTTATTTTTTGTAACTTAGTTCTTTTTTATTTTTTGTACTTTAGTTAGTTTATGTAATTGTAGTTATTTGTAGAAATTGTATTTAATTTATTTATTGATAGTGTAGTGTTAGGTTTTATTGTAGGTAATTGTAGGTATTTTATTTAATTAATTTATTGATAGGGTAGTGTTAGGTTTAATTATAACTTAGGTTAGGACTTATTTTACAGGTAATTTTGTTATTATTTTAACTAGGTAACTATTTAATAGCTATTGTACCTGGTTAAAATAATTACAAAGTTGCCTGTAAAATAAATATTAATCCTAAAATAGCTACAATATAATTATAATTTATATTGTAGCTATATTAGGATTAAATTTACAGGTAAGTATTTAGCTTTAAATAGGAATAATTTATTTAATAAGAGTTAATTAATTTCGTTAGATGTAAATTATATTTAAGTTAGGGGGGTGTTAGTGTTAGGGTTAGACTTAGCTTTAGGGGTTAATCCATTTATTATAGTAGCGATGAGCTCCGGTCGTCAGATTAGGGGTTAATAATTGAAGTTAGGTGTCGGCGATGTTAGGGAGGGCAGATTAGGGGTTAATACTATTTATGATAGGGTTAGTGAGGCGGATTAGGGGTTAATAATTTTATTATAGTAGCGCTCAGGTCCGCTCGGCAGATTAGGGGTTAATAAGTGTAGGCAGGTGTCGGCGACGTTGAGGGGGGCAGATTAGGAGTTAATAAATATAATATAGGGGTCGGCGGTGTTAGGGGCAGCAGATTAGGGGTACATAAGGATAATGTAGGTGGCGGCGCTTTGCGGTCGGCAGATTAGGGGTTAATTATTGTAAGTAGCTTGCGGCGACGTTGTGGGGGGCAGGTTAGGGGTTAATAAATATAATACAGGGGTCGGCGGGGTTAAGGGCAGCAGATTAGGGGTACATAAGTATAACGTAGGTGGCGGTCGGCAGATTAGGGGTTAAAAAATTTAATCGAGTTGCGGCGATGTGGGGGGACCTCAGTTTAGGGGTGCATAGGTAGTTTATGGGTGTTAGTGTACTTTAGGGTACAGTAGTTAAGAGCTTTATGAACCGGCGTTAGCCCAGAAAGCTCTTAACTCCTGCTTTTTTCCTGCGGCTGGAGTTTTGTCGTTAGATGTCTAACGCTCACTTCAGAAACGACTCTAAATACCGGCGTTAGGAAGATCCCATTGAAAAGATAGGATACGCAATTTACGTAAGGGGATCTGCGGTATGGAAAAGTCGCGGCTGAAAAGTGAGCGTTAGACCCTATTTTGAGTGACTCCAAATACCGGCGGTAGCCTAAAACCAGCGTTAGGAGCCTCTAACGCTGGTTTTCACGGCTAACGCCGAACTCTAAATCTAGGCCTCAGTTTTGTGTATGTGAATAAGCACTTTTAAGTTGCATTTGGCAAAAACTTTTTTTGCCATTGAATTTTTACAGGAGGTTTTGAACCATTTGGTTGCTTTCTCTTTTTGTCCATTTTATACTTTTGCATAAATGTGTTTACAAGTGAGCTGTATGTACATATGATCTTCATTGTAAACCTTCACTTTAGATTGGTTATTTGTAACATTTCTAGATTCCTTTAAAGTATGAACTGTTTGTTAGTTAAAAAATAATAATTTTCCCAGACATAATCATAATGTGATATAACAATATTACTGTGCATGCAATTTAAAATCATCACCTTGAATACAATCAAAGCTAGATGAACTATTATTTTAATAAACAGCTCCTGTTTTTAATTAAAAACAAATTGTAAACTTTTAACCACACTGTGATAAATATGATTATGACAAAGTGACTCTCTCCAGGTGCACAAAATAGGGATCCCAAAGTATATGGTACTAGCTGTTGTGATTTAGCATCTATATTGCAGTTACTCTGGCAGCACTAACCCAGTTAATATTAAGTTAAAAATAAATAAATAAACATTATCTTAGGTATGTATGTCTATATATATATATATATATTTATTTATCTATTTATATATATATATATTTATTTGTAGTAATAAAGAACTAATAATAATACAAAAGAGTAAAGACATCTAAAGGGTACACATACCTGCAGAGCAATGATTGCCTCCTTCACTGGTACACATACCTGCAGAGCAATGATTGCCTCCTTCACTGGTACACATACATGCAGAGCAATGATTGCCTCCTTCACTGGTACACATACCTGCAGAGCAATGATTGCCTCCTTCACTGGTACACATACATGCAGAGCAATGATTGCCTCCTTCACTGGTACACATACATGCAGAGCAATGATTACCTCCTTCACTGGTACACATACCTGCAGAGCAATGATTGCCTCCTTCACTGGTACACATACATGCAGAGCAATTATTGCCCCCTTCACTGGTACACATACCTGCAGAGCAATGATTACCTCCTTCACTGGTACACATACCTGCAGAGCAATGATTACCTCCTTCACTGGTACACATACATGCAGATCAATGATTACCTCCTTCACTGGTACACATACATGCAGAGCAATGATTGCCTCCTTCACTGGTACACATACCTGCAGAGCAATGATTACCTCCTTCACTGGTACACATACATGCAGAGCAATGATTGCCTCCTTCACTGGTACACATACCTGCAGAGCAATGATTAACCCCTTCACTGGTACACATACATGCAGAGCAATGATTAACCCCTTCACTGGTACACATACCTGCAGAGCAATGATTACCTCCTTCACTGGTACACATACCTGCAGAGCAATGATTACCCCCTTCACTGGTACACATACCTGCAGAGCAATGATTAACCCCTTCACTGGTACACATACCTGCAGAGCAATGATTGCCTCCTTCACTGGTACACATACCTGCAGAGCAATGATTACCCCCTTCACTGGTACACATACCTGCAGAGCAATGATTGCCTCCTTCACTGGTACACATAGCTGCAGAGCAATGATTAACCCCTTTACTGGTACACATACTTGCAGAGCAATGATTACCCCCTTCACTGGTACACATACCTGCAGAGCAATGATTACCTCCTTCACTGGTACACATACCTGCAGAGCACAGTTTACCTCCTTCACTGGTACACATACCTGCAGAGCAATGATAACCTCCTTCACTGGTACACATACCTGCAGAGCAATGATTCACCCCTTCACTGGTACACATACCTGCAGAGCAATGATTAACCCCTTCACTGGTACACATACCTGCAGAACAATGATTAACCCCTTCACTGGTACACATACCTGCAGAGCAATGATTACCCCCTTCACTGGTACACATACCTGCAGAGCAATGATTACCTCCTTCACTGGTACACATACCTGCAGAGCAATGATTACCTCCTTCACTGGTACACATACCTGCAGAGCAATGATTGCCTCCTTCACTGGTACACATACCTGCAGAGCAATGATTGCCTCCTTCACTGGTACACATACCTGCAGAGCAATGATTGCCTCCTTCACTGGTACACATACATGCAGAGCAATGATTGCCTCCTTCACTGGTACACATACCTGCAGAGCAATGATTGCCTCCTTCACTGGTACACATACATGCAGAGCAATGATTACCTCCTTCACTGGTACACATACCTGCAGAGCAATGATTGCCTCCTTCACTGGTACACATACATGCAGAGCAATTATTGCCCCCTTCACTGGTACACATACCTGCAGAGCAATGATTACCTCCTTCACTGGTACACATACCTGCAGAGCAATGATTACCTCCTTCACTGGTACACATACCTGCAGAGCAATGATTACCTCCTTCACTGGTACACATACATGCAGAGCAATGATTGCCTCCTTCACTGGTACACATACCTGCAGAGCAATGATTACCTCCTTCACTGGTACACATACATGCAGAGCAATGATTGCCTCCTTCACTGGTACACATACCTGCAGAGCAATGATTAACCCCTTCACTGGTACACATACATGCAGAGCAGTGATTAACCCCTTCACTGGTACACATACCTGCAGAGCAATGATTACCTCCTTCACTGGTACACATACCTGCAGAGCAATGATTACCCCCTTCACTGGTACACATACCTGCAGAGCAATGATTAACCCCTTCACTGGTACACATACCTGCAGAGCAATGATTACCTCCTTCACTGGTACACATACCTGCAGAGCAATGATTAACCCCTTCACTGGTACACATATCTGCAGAGCAATGATTAACCCCTTCACTGGTACACATACCTGCAGAGCAATGATTGCCTCCTTCACTGGTACACATACCTGCAGAGCAATGATTACCCCCTTCACTGGTACACATACCTGCAGAGCAATGATTGCCTCCTTCACTGGTACACATACCTGCAGAGCAATGATTACCTCCTTCACTGGTACACCTACCTGCAGAGCAATGATTAACCACTTCACTGGTACACATACCTGCAGAGCAATGATTGCCTCCTTCACTGGTACACATTCCTGCAGAGCAATGATTACCTCCTTCACTGGTACACATACCTGCAGAGCAATGATTACCCCCTTAACTGGTACACCTACCTGCAGAGCAATGATTAACCCCTTCACTGGTACACCTACCTGCAGAGCAATGATTGCCTCCTTCACTGGTACACATACCTGCAGAGCAATGATTACCTCCTTCACTGGTACACATACCTGCAGAGCAATGATTACCCCCTTCACTGGTACACATACCTGCAGAGCAATGATTGCCTCCTTCACTGGTACACATACCTGCAGAGCAATGATTACCTCCTTCACTGGTACACATACCTGCAGAGCAATGATTGCCTCCTTCACTGGTACACATACCTGCAGAGCAATGATTGCCTCCTTCACTGGTACACATTCCTGCAGAGCAATGATTACCTCCTTCACTGGTACACATACCTGCAGAGCAATGATTACCCCCTTAACTGGTACACCTACCTGCAGAGCAATGATTAACCCCTTCACTGGTACACCTACCTGCAGAGCAATGATTGCCTCCTTCACTGGTACACATACCTGCAGAGCAATGATTGCCTCCTTCACTGGTACACATACCTGCAGAGCAATGATTACCTCCTTCACTGGTACACATACCTGCAGAGCAATGATTACCCCCTTCACTGGTACACCTACCTGCAGAGCAATGATTAACCCCTTCACTGGTACACATACCTGCAGAGCAATGATTGCCTCCTTCACTGGTACACATACCTGCAGAGCAATGATTGCCTCCTTCACTGGTACACATACCTGCAGAGCAATGATTACCTCCTTCACTGGTACACATACATGCAGAGCAAAATAAATAATGAAAGTATATTGCAAAGTTGTTTTACTGTATATAATTAAAGTGATATTAAAACCCAATTTATTTATTTCTTGATACTCTTGGTATCCTTTCTTGAAGGCGTAGAAATGCCCCACTGGGAGCTAGCTGAACACATCTGCAACTCAATCACAAGACCAGCCACCAATCAGCAGCTATTTCCCGGCTCCTGAGCCTACCTAGGTATGCTTTTCAGCAAAAGATACCAATAAAACAAAGCAAATTAGATACAAGAAATAAATTGTAAAGTTCTTTAAAATTGAATGATCTATCTGAATAATGAAATAAAAAAATGGTTTAATATCCCTTTAAGCATTTTCTGTTATAATCTCAAAGCGTACACTGTCTATTTAAACAGCCAATAGAATACAAACAAGTGCTTCTGGACTTGCAAGATGGGAAGGACAAATATTTCAGACTTTAACCAGCACCATAATGGTTTTCCCCTAATTATCTCAGTCCTTTTATATCAATGTATTATATACCTAATATAAATGTGAATTCTCTATATAGAGTTGACCTTTTTCATAAGCAGTAAAAAATACTGGTTTGCCTTTCACTCCCAGAATTCTACGCTGCATTGTGTGTGATTATGAAGCATAGCAGGGTACGCTGACCTCTCCCACAGCTGGGGGTGCTTTCACCTTTGCTTTCTTTGCTACAATTTGTTGCTATTTCAGCCAGTCAGTCACACGTACAGCTTGGAAGGGGTTATTTAAAGGGACAGCATACACCAATTTTCATATAACTGATTGTAATAGACATTACTATAAAGAATAATATGCACAGATACTGATATCAAAATCCAGCATAAAACCTTTTAAAAACTTACTTAGAAGATCCAAGTTTAGCACTGCTGATGAGGTTAGGCTGGGACGCCCAGTGAAAGGGGCTGGGAAACCAGGATGAACAGACACTCCCCCCCCCCCCCTCCCCTGTGTCTGAAAAAGTCAGATTAGACAAACAGGAGCCAGCAGTAGTCTGTAAACAAGCGTATACATCTGACACTTTGGGGCTTGGTTAGGAGTCTGAAAATCAGCACTAAAAAAATAAGCAAAACTATACATTGTTACAAAAACACTCCCAGGTAAGCTATATAAATAGATCATACACCCCCTGCTAGCGGCCGAATGGCCGCGAATCTGCAGGGGGCGGTGTTGCACCAGCAGTTCACAAGAGCTGCTGGTGCAATGCTGAATGCGGAGAGCATATTGCTTTCCGCATTTAGCGAGGTCTGTCGGATTTGATCCGCAATGTCGGATCATGTCCGACAGGCCTTTCATAAATAGGCCCCCATGCAAGTCTATGTGTTTAGGTCCTGCAAAAGGGAGCCAATCGGCAGTACCAGCAATTGCACAGCTGGGTCATGCATCTCCCGCTGCTCATGTCTGCTCGGGACCAGCAGTTCTCAAACTGTGCTTTAACTATGTGTTTAACCCATGGGGTTTAAACATATACACGTCAAAGTTTGCTAGTGCTAAAAGGACATACTCCTACAAATAAGAGAATGTATGTTTTGCATTATAATGTCCCTTTAAAGGGATAGTAAAGTCCAAATTAAACTTTCATGATTCAGATAGGGCATGTCATTTTAAGCAACTTTCCAATTTACTTTCATCATCAAATTTGCTTTGTTCTCTTGATATTGTTAGTTGAAAGCTAAACCTAGGTAGGCTCATATGCTAATTTCTAAGCCCTTGAAGGCTGCCTCTTATCTGAATGCATTTAACAGTTTTTCCACAGCTAGAGGGTGTTAGTTCATGTGTTTCATATCAATAACATTGTGCTCATGCACGTGTAGGTATTTAAGAGTCAGCACTAATTGCCTGAAATGCAAGTCTGTCAAAAGATGTGAGATAAGGAGGCAGTCAGCAGAGCCTTAGATACAAGGTAATTAGAGGTAAAAATTATATTTCTATAACAGTGTTGGTTATGGAAAACTGGGGAATGGGAAATAAAGGGACTATCTATCTTTTTAAACAATAACATTTTTGTTTTTTACTATCCCTTTAATAAAACAGACCTTGTCCGCTAGTCCCTTAAAATCTGCTCTATACATTGAACTGACTGACAAACTGCTGGGAGTGGATGTTTTTTTCCTTTGTAATGTCAGCTGTTTCTGGATTAGTGGAGTGTTTAAAGCCCAAAAGCAGAGCTATAAGATATGGTACTCTCAGGTTGGGGCGGTAGTGAGTCTTTGTCAACCAATTAGATCACAACTGCTGCCAGGAGTTTATCAGACAGTTTATAACGCTGAAAAGAAACTTAATTTCACGAGTATAAAAAAAATACAAAGTAAGTTTTGTTAACCATATTGCCTTGGGCTGCGCTATTGAGAAAAAGAGGGGAATATTCCTATTATAGGGGAATTATTCCATTTGTAACATAGCTGTTGTTATCAGTTAATGTGTTAACAACTCATTAATTACTTTACACGTGAAAAGCGAACCTCCCGGAGGTAGATTCCCTGATGTGTCAGCGTTAACAAATCAAGTGGATATAACAGACTGCAAGTCAGAACACAGAATAAACACAAGGAATATTGTAAACATAAATTAGAAATGAAATTAGACTTGAAAGCGGGATATTTCTTGCTGGCAGCCTTGATAAGCAGTTTGGTGCATTATCAATGCCAGAATGAGGCCAGACGGCTTTTCTCTCTTTATTTCCACAGGGAGAGAATATATGTTAAGGGATTTGGTTTATGTTAGGGAAAAATGAATGGCTTTATAGTCAATATCTGGTAATAAGTTATGGGCTATTAAATTCTTTGTTACACTTCGGAGAAATATGGGACTCTGTTGTCATGGGAATCTGCTGAAAGTGCCTCCCTCTCCCCCTATGCACAAACTTTTATTAACTTTTTCCTTGCTGAAATAAAAAGGGATCAGTCTTTGGACTTTATAGATGAGAATAAACTAGTTTTACATAAAATATTTGCAGTAATGTCACATATGGGACAACAAAGCGTAATTTAAATCCTAGCCATGTTAGGGTATGAAACAACTTCAAATCACACTATCATAAAACATGGGGTGATTTCCTACAGCTTTAGTGTTCTAATGAGACACCCTTAGTCAAGTTGCTTACTCTCTAGTGATATGATTAGAGACCAAGATATTAGTAGCTTACAATAATAGTAGTTTAAAAGTCACTGCCCCATGGAACCAACAGTCTAGTGGCATAATGGGAGACCCTGACCTACGGAATTTACCATCTAGGATTATATTAGAAGACCATGCTCCGATGATTTACAATTTACAGGTCTAATGTGAGAGCCTACACTAAGGAACTTGCAATCTAGTGCTATAATGAGAGATTCTCCACAAGGAGCTTACAGTCGAGTGGCATAATTGGAGACCCTGACCTAAGGAACTTACAATCTAGGATTATATTAGAAGACCCTGCCCCAATGATTTACAATTTAGAGTTTTATGTGAGAGCCTACACTAAGGAACTTGCAATCTAGTGCTATATTGAGATATTCTCCACAAGGAGCTTACAGTCTAGTGAAATAATGGGAGACCCTGACCTAAGGAACTTACCATCTAGGATTATATTAGAAGACACTTCTCCTATGATTTACATTTTGCAGGTCTAATGTGAGAGCCTACACTTAGGAACATGCAATCTAGTGCTATAACGAGAGATCCTCCACAAGGAGCTTACAGTCTAGTGGTGTAATGCAATACCCTGACTGAATACACACACAAGGAGCTTACAATTCTAATAGAAGACTCTGTCCTAAAGAGCTTTCGGTTTAATGGCCTAATGTGAGATCCTCACTCAGTGACCATACAGTCTAGTGCTATAATGGAAGACCTTACCCCAAGAAGCTTACAAACTAGTGTTGTTATAAGAGAAGACTTTTCCAGGAGCAGATTACTGTCTAATGTTATAATAGAAGACTCTTCCCCTATAATGGTATAATGAGAATCTCTGCCACAAAGATTTTATAATCTAGTGGTGTAATGCAAGAGGCTGACCCATTGAGTTTACAATCTAATACTATAAATAGATGCACTGCCAAAAGGAGCATACATTCATTTGTTATAACAGCAGGCAAAACCCAAGAAAGTAAGGTATGGGGCTATTTGGATATCTTCTTCCTGAGACCTTACAATCTGAACCCCTAAATATTTAGGACTTGTCGCACTGATGCCGCACTGATCATGATGTTGAATTCCATCAATCTGGTCACGTAGACCGGTGATACCCACAATATTCTTTCCCCCATATTAGTTCCCCCTTTCAGTGTTCTGCAGCTCACATGATGAGGAAGATTAGGTTTTCTGTTTATATGGCAAACACAGCCTCTGTGGTTTTATTGCCCATTCAACAGTGTCTGATTAGAGTGCCTTTAGGCATTCCTGAGGGTTTCACAAAATCCCTGTTACTCATATGCTGCTTGACTTTAAAGTGGTGCAACATATATATGAAAAGATGATTAGAAACAAACATAAAAAGGAATATCTTATCTTATCTTGCAGTTTCCCCATGAACTACATTCCATTGTAGAGGGACATTAAAGGTCCATAATACCCAAATGTTTAAACACTTTAAAGTGATGCAGCATAGCTGTAAAAAGCTGACTAGAAAATATCACCTGAACATCTATATGTAAAAAAGAAAGATATTTTACCTCAAAAGTTCCTCAGTAGCCACCTCCCATTGTAAAGGATTTCTAAGCAGCATTTTAGTGTGTCTGTCCTGGGACAGCTGAAAGGATGAGCCTCGTGAACTCTCATATTATTTCACCAATCAGGCAAAGGAAGCTTACTATGAAATCTCATGAGAGTTAAGTCAAATCTCATGAGAGCACAGTAAGAGTTCATGACCTCATCACTGCTGATGCTGATTGGCTGCTGTTCATTTCTTCATTTTTTTTTTTATCTGCAGCTGGGAGCAGTTGAGTATAACTTTTTACACAGCACTTACCCTGGTGAGCTGAAGAAGTTGTGAGGTAAAATATCTTCCTTTTTTACATAGAGATGCTCAGGTGATATTTTCCTGTCAGCTTTTTACAGTTATACTGCATCAGTTTCAAGTGATTTAGCATATGAGTATTATGTCCCTTTAAGCATCCAATCCAGATGCTTGTTCTGGAACTAGCAAGGGAGTGTGTATCTGTTATGTGCAGGCACAGTCACATTATTTACCTCCTTAGTACAAGGTAGTTTACTCTCATGTCCTTTGAGATCTCTTGAGATTATGATGAGATCAAAGCAAAGTGTGAACTCAGCACTGATGATGTTCATTGGCTGTTTTTTCTTCTTCTCACCATGCGTATGAAAGTGGAAGAAGAGCTGAAGGGTAACTGCTCACAAAGCACTTTTTCTGGTGTGTTGATTATAGTTTTAATATTTGAAAAAGGTACAAAATCATTAAAATATTCTGTTGAGTAACATCTCTTAAACATGAACCATGTTGATTGGTACAGAAGGCTTCTTCTGTCATTCTACAGCAAGTCTGCCTTCCCCAGAATGCATGCCGTTGGCCACTGAAGGGGTTAAACACAGTTTGTTTTAGCTGCCTCTCCATATTGTGCGAGGCCATTACGAAAGGTTAGCAGCGCCATTACAACTGCTCCTAGATGAGGGAGGAAGCAGTTTTATGGGTCTCTAACTCCCACTTCAGCCATGAGAGCAAACTAGCATCAGTTTAAAGGTCAGGCGGCTGCAGCCTGTCTGCGAGAGGAGGATATTAGAGGTAGGGGGCAGGTGGAGAAGCAGCTCGGCACTGCGGTGATTTGGCGGCATCAGCCTGCAGAGTTATGGCTGTCCAGAGACTCAGTATCACTTTAATGAGCGCGTCTGAAGAGGTAGAGCTTGGATTTATGGAACTGCTCATAATTTTCTGTAGAGACTGTTTATGGCAGACTCTTAAAATCCGCTTTGATCATTTTTTGTGTGTATAATATATATAACATTATAGACTGTCCAAAAATTCAAGATGTGCCTCTTCTCATCTACTAGAGATGGTATCTGCCCCTTATGGTAGAAAGTGCCCCACTAGTGCTAATCATAGTGGGGATTTAATGCAGTGTGCTAATTTTAATGATGTAATCCCAACATCACTGCAGGCCACAGTAGTAGATATAGACTACATCTTTCAGTTTGTGATTATCCCTGTATGAAATTCTATAGATCAGGGACTCTCAAATTCTGGCCCTCCAAGAGTTTTTGTGTGGTTCTCAGCATCACTGAGCAGACATCAGTAATTTGTTATCTAAAAAGCAGCTCCATGCTTCTCATCGGAATGGTTAAAGGGACACTAAACCCAAATTTGTTATTTTATGATTCAGATATAACATGCAATTTTTAGCAACTTTCTAATCTACTCCTGCTATCAATTTTTCTTCATTCTCTTGCTATCTTTATTTAAAAAGCAGGAATTTAAAGCCCCTTTTAGTTTCAGCACCCTTGATAGTACTTGCTTATTGCTGGCTACATTTAGCAAACCAATAAGCAAGCATAACCCAGGTTCTCAACCAAAAATGGTCCGGCTCTTAAAGGGACAGTCTACAATAGAATTGTTATTGTTTTAAAAGATAATCCCTTTATTACCCATTCCCCAGTTTTGCATAACAACAGGGATATATTAATGTACTTTTTACCTCTGTGACTACCTTGTATCTAAGCCTCTGCAGACTGCCCCTTATCTGTTATATTAATATACTTTTTACCTCTGTGATTACCTTGTATCTAGGAACCTTCTTCCAGCCCCCTGATCACATGACTGTGACTGTTTATTATCTATTGTCTTAAATTTAGCATTGTGTTGTGCTAGATCTTAAATAACCCTCTGTGCCTGAACACAGTGTTATCTATATGGCCCACGTGTACTTTCTGTCTCTTTGTGTTGAAAAGAGATTTAAAAAGCCTGTGATAAGAGGCAGCCCTCAAAGGCTTAGAAATTAGCATATGAGCCTACCTAGGTTTAGTTTAAACTAAGAATACCAAGAGAAAAAAGCAAATTTGATGATAAAAGTAAATTGGAAAGTTGATTAAAATTAAAAGTCCTATCTGAATAATGAAAGTTTAAATGGATACTAAACCCAGATTTTTTCTTTCACGATTCAGATAGAGCATGCAATTTTAAGCAACTTTCTTATTTACTCTTATTATCATTTTTTCTTCGTTCTCTTGGTATCTTTATTTATAATAGCAGGAATGTAAGCTTACGAGCCGGCCCATTTTTGGTTCAGGACCCTGGATAGTGCTTGCTGATTGGTGGCTGCATTTAGCCACCAATCAGCAAGAGCAACACAGTTTGCTGAACTAAAGATGGTCCGGCTTGTAAGCTTACATTCCTGCCTTTTCAAAAAAAGATACAAAGAGAATGAAGAAAAATTGACAACAGGAGTAAATTAGAAAGTTGCTTAAAATTGCATGCTCTATCTAAATCATAAAAGGAAAATGTGGGTTTAGTATCCCTTTAATTTTGACTAGACTGTCCCTTTAAGCTTTACATTCCTGCTTTTTAAATAAAGATATCAAGAGAAGGAAGAAAAATTGATAATAGGAGTAAATTAGAAAGAATTGCATGCTCTATCTAAGTCATTAAAGAAAACAAAATTGGGTTTAGTGTTTGCACTACATACACACACATATGTTCAGTTAAATGAAACTCTTTAATAGTAACTAGTTCCTTATCTTTAACTAAAAATATGATTATAACCTAATTTCAGGCAAGTTTAATGCAAAGTGACCCCTGTTCAATGCTAACATTAGTGACTGGCCCTCGATACAAAATAGTTTTGGTCTCCCTTCTATATTTTATTTATACAACCACGTAACCCCAAAAAGTTCTGCACAATGTTACAATAAAGGTTTCAGGGACACAACCACTGCTAAAAAAAATACTGAAGAATATACTGTATTATAACAGCAGTTTTTTTATTATGTTACAATTGTTAATATATAGAAGTATAGAAGTTTTTTGTTTTTTTAAATGTTGTTCAAACCTTTAATTTGAGTATGTGAGTGGTGGTATTCTGTAATAAATAAACAATGTGCGTACTAGCTGGACAAAATTGTCATCATCTTAGTTATTTATACAATATGACAGGCTATATGGTTATAACCAGTAAGACAATATAGGCCATACGGTTATTGATTCTGGCAGACTACGATTTTCGATACATTTTTGCGTGTTGTAGTTAAATTGATAAACGTAAAGAGGAATTGCTTTGACCTGGGGTCTGTAGCTTTGACAATGGTCTGTTTCATAATGACTGGAAAAAAATGAAGACAGGAGGGCCAGGGTGAATATAACATCTGAAAAAAATTATAAAAAGGCAAATAAATAAAAAAGAAAAGTTGAGAGATGAATGCATCTAAAAATACAAAGCATCGAAACAAATCTTTAAATAACACCTAGATAGGAACAAGACTGGCCATCTCATCTGCCCATGTTCATATATAAAGTATAGCACTATTAATCCTTCGGATTACCTTATACATATCCCAGGCATCCTTGAATTCTATTAGTGTTTCCGCCTGCAAGAAGGCAATAATAGGTACAGCTTCAGTAAGAAAGGAATTGGTTTCCAAAATTACACCTGTACCTTATACACTTGGACAAAAATGACCCATTGTGCTGGGGTTTTTTTAATAAAAATTTGCAAACTTGTTATCAAGGAAACCTCAAATGCCTTGCAGCAACCTAGTTTGTTTTTACAAGTGACACTAAATAGGCCTTGCTACAGCAAATTTAATCAACTATTAAGTCAGAATATCGGCATCAAAACAGAAGCGATGTTGTGAACTTCAGCTAGGGTAGAAATTCAACTTACATGTGAGGAGGTTTAGTGTTTGCAGGATTCTATATTTGTCTCTACATCTCCAGCTATGGTTCCAAAGCCTGGGGTATATGAATATCGGCATCAAAACAGAAGCGATGTTGTGAACTTCAGCTAGGGTAGAAATTCAACTTACATGTGAGGAGGTTTAGTGTTTGCAGGATTCTATATTTGTCTCTACATCTCCAGCTATGGTTCCAAAGCCTGGGGTATATGAATATCGGCATCAAAACAGAAGCGATGTTGTGAACTTCAGCTAGGGTAGAAATTCAACTTACATGTGAGGAGGTTTAGTGTTTGCAGGATTCTATATGTGTCTCTACATCTCCAGCTATGGTTCCAAAGCCTGGGGTATATGAATATAAACAGTATTTTAAACTCTTCTCCTTCAGGGTCAACCACCAGGTTATCTAGTTCAGGCTTCTTTAGATGTCCTCTTCTCAAATCTTTTTGTCTGGTGTCTAATGCATGAGATATTGATGCCTCCACACAGTAAAATTCTGTTCCAAGACACAATTCACCACTTACACCTCATGGTATTTAAGAAGAGGTTGAAGTACTTTGTAGGTGAATAGGTTTATGATCACACAGTTGATCAAATGTGCCTGAAAAGAGCTAGGAATATTCACAGTCTGGTAGAGCTTGAAAAGAAACCTCACTAACCTAGAGATTATGGTACAGTCCAGTGTGGAGACGTTTATACTGATTGCCGCACCTAAACATTTTTGGTAGACAACCAAGCCTGATATCTCGCTTAAATAGGTAGTGCTGGACACCTCTTATTGCATGGGGTGGTGGGGAAAATCTCTACCAGGTATCAGTCTCCATCTCCAACCACCCATGTAGGACAAGGTGCATACCATCTGTGATTATTGTCCAACTAAAGGTTCACCTTGATTAATATTAGTGCAGCCTCAGCAGTGTCAATGACATTTGCTAATTAGTTGGGTCTTCACGTCTTAGCTGATATCAGAATCAGTGTTTTAATGTGTCTCTAAAGGTTTTTAAAGATTTGTTTTCATGATCTTCCAAAATCAAATGCTTCTGTTCCAGCAATGAGGTTTCTCATACCTAGGTATCACCTTTATATCTATCCATCTATCTGTCTATCTATATCTATATATCTATCTATCTATCTATAAAAGGAAAGGTTAGGGGCTATTTTTTAAAGGTAAAGTTCCACGGATTTGGGAAAGCTCACAACCACTAGAAATCTCTTTTAAAGATTATAGGAAATAGGATTTTGTGTCACTTCTGAGTTTGGCAATACCTTGCGAGATAGAGTGGAAAATTGGGCTGAGAGGAACTGTGAGAGAGACATCAGTAAATGTTCAGAGGGGACAAAATAGCATTTGGATAAATGCCGACAGTATACGCTGTTGGCATTTATCATTGCACAAGCATTTTTCGTATCCGATCGGAATGATTGCTGTGCCCCGCCTCAGAGGTGGCGGACGAGTTAAGGAGCAGTGGTCTTAAGACCGCTGCTTCTTAACTTATGTTTCCGGCGAGCCTGAAGACTCATGCGGAAACTGCTGCATTTGCAGCATCATAAATCGGCCCCTATGAGATAACTTGTTAATATTACAAGGTCTCTTAGATATTGTTTTAAAGGCCATTTTTACCTTGGGAATAATTTATCTCATGATTCAGATTTCATGTAATTTTAAATAACTTTCCAATTTACTTTTTTTTAATCTAATTATCTTTATTCTCTTGGTATCTTTTAATAAAAAGCATAGTAGGTTTAGGAGCAGCAATGCATTACTGAGAGCTAGCTGCTGATTGGTGGCTGCACATATAAGCCTCTTGTGATTGGCTCACCTGATGTGTTCAGCTAACTTCCAGTAGTCCAATGCTGCTCCTTCAACAAAGGATACAAAGAGAATGAAGCAATTTGATAATAGAGGTAAATTGGAAAGATGTTTTAAATTGAACACTTTATCTGAATCATGTAAAACTACATTTGGGTTTTATGTTTCCTTTAAGGACAAAAACCCACTATACAGTATAATGCTCAGTAAAATAAGCTGATGATTTTTCTCCAGGTGAGTTTTTGAGAATCACGTCCAGTGTGAGGAAGACAAAAATAGTGAGATGGCCAAACGGTTGTTCTTTAAATCTTCAATGCATACGTCAAACGTTAGGGCAGGATATCTTTTTCTGTCTGCAGATTCTTGATTGTAGATAGATATGCAGCAATATACAGTCCATTCCTCTCAAGCAAAGTATTGGCATAAACATTTACAGCCCTAAAATAAAACACTAAATATGTTTACCGGGGAAACCAAATCTCACACCGGTTACTACAACTTTCTCATCAGATTCACAGGAGCTTAGGAGGCTGGTATGAAAAGGATATAAATCTGTACGATCTCCAGAAAGGGTTTTCTGTGAGCAGGGAAATTAAATCACCTTTTTTGGAGTGCTTGATACAAGGAGGCTGCATGCAATTTATGACGTCTACAATAATTTCACTGCGGTTGGCTGTTCTGAGATTTATCAACATTGTAGTGTAGATGTAGATTTTCCTTTAATGCCATGTAGAATCATGCTAAGGGTTAATTGGCAGTAGGATATTCTGATCCTATGGGTTTGAGACTTGCACCTAATTTATCTTGTATGTTTAATGCATGAGAAGCCTGTCACCTCTCTGCCCCCTCACCTTCTGATATATAGCAACGGAACAATACCAAGGTCTGCAAAAGTACTTACGTGTCTGTTCAGTCCAATAGACATAGTTCTCTGCGCCATGATCCGATTTCCTTAGTTGCACCAAAGGGTTTATATTTTGCACATGGGTTAGCTGTAAAACCTTTATTATCTTAAACGGACAGTAAACACCTTCTATTTGCAATGTTAGTCTGCAGTCTTCCAATAGATGAACATACCAAGTCCAACTGAGCGTGAGCAGTATTAGAATACATTAACAGCTTGTTTGCTGCACTTTTTTTTTTTTTTTTTTTTTAGTAGTTGAACGCCACTCACCACTTTACTTATTGAAGAGCCAATCCAGACTTGCATCTGTTAAAGACAGGACTTATCATTGTCATTGTGTTAAGTTTGTTTTAAGCATAAAAGATAAGATAACTGACTTCAAGTTAGGGACATATATGCAACAAGGTTAGGCTTGTGAAGACTGCCATGTGCTTATTCAGTTTGTAGGACTGGTAAATCCTCAACTTTCAGACCTAAAATACAGGAAAATGAGGCAAAATACATCATGAAAATATACCGCAAATACCAAGTCTTTATATATTGTTAACCCCTTTGTAGAGGTTAAACACCGTAATCTAGACTCACTAATTACATGCGCTAATTAGAAGATTTGACATTAAAGTGCATCTTTAATTGTGCACCTGTATTACTTGCTATGCCTGTAATTTAAATCTGATAATTGTATTTCTCCTGTTAAGTGTGGTCAGTCCACGGGTCATCATTACTTCTGGGATATTATCTCCTCCCCTACAGGAAGTGCAAGAGGATTCACCCAGCAGAGCTGCTATATAGCTCCTCCCCTCTACGTCACCCCCAGTCATTCTCTTGCACCCAACGAATAGATAGGATGTGTGAGAGGACTGTGGGTGTGAGGGGGAGGGGCCATTTTTGGCGCTTTTACTACGCATCAAAAAACTCAGTCAGAGGTTCATTTTCTTCCTGCATGATCCGGTTCATCTCTACAGAACTCAGGGATCTTCAAAGCTTGTTTTGAGGGAGGTAATCATTCACAGCAGAGCTGTGAAGATTGTAGTTGACTGTGATAAAAAACATTCTGATACAAGCTTCAAGCTTTCAAACTGCCAAGTCTCATACAGAGTTAGTACTGGCATTTCTAAGGTCGCATGGATGGAAGGTGAACGAAAAGAAGAGTTCTCTCTTTCCACTCACAAGAGTTCCCTTCTTGGGGACTCTGATAGATTCTGTAGAAATGAAGATTTACCTGACAGAAGACAGGTTAACAAAGCTTCAAAATGCATGCCGTGTCCTTCATTCCATTCAACACCCGTCAGTAGCTCAATGCATGGAGGTGATCGGATTAATGGTAGCGGCAATGGACATAGTCCCCTTTGCACGCCTACATCTCAGACCGCTGCAATTGTGCATGCTAAGTCAGTGGAATGGGGATTACTCAGATTTGTCCCCCACTCTGAATCTGAATCAAGAGACCAGAAATTCTCTTCTATGGTGGCTTTATCGGCCACATCTGTCCAGGGGGATGCCATTCAGCAGGCCAAACTGGACAATTGTAACAACAGACGCCAGCCTACTAGGTTGGGGCGCTGTCTGGAATTCTCTGAAGGCTCAGGGACTATGGAATCAGGAGGAGAGTCTCCTTCCAATAAACATTCTGGAATTGAGAGCAGTTCTCAATGCCCTTCTGGCTTGGCCCCAGTTAACAACTCGGGGGTTCATCAGGTTTCAGTCGGACAACATCACGACTGTAGCTTACATCAACCATCAGGGAGGGACAAGAAGCTCCCTAGCAATGATGGAAGTATCAAAGATAATTCGCTGGGCAGAGTCTCACTCTTGCCACCTGTCTGCAATCCACATCCCGGGAGTGGAGAACTGGGAGGCGGATTTCTTAAGTCGTCAGACTTTTCATCCGGGGGAGTGGGAACTTCATCCGGAGGTCTTTGCCCAAATACTTCGACGTTGGGGCAAACCAGAGATAGATCTCATGGCGTCTCGTCAGAACGCCAAGCTTCCTCGCTACGGGTCCAGATCCAGGGATCCGGGAGCGGTTCTGATAGATGCTCTGACAGCACCTTGGACCTTCAAGATGGCTTATGTGTTTCCACCCTTCCCGATGCTTCCTCGATTGATTGCCAGAATCAAACAGGAGAGAGCATCAGTGATTCTAATAGCACCTGCATGGCCACGCAGAACTTGGTATGCAGATCTAGTGGACATGTCATCCTGTCCGCCTTGGTCTCTACCTCTGAAACAGGACCTTCTGATCCAGGGTCCATTCAAACATCAAAATCTAACTTCTCTGAAGCTGACTGCTTGGAGATTGAACGCTTGATTTTATCAAAACGTGGGTTTTCTGAGCCAGTTATTGATACCTTAATACAGGCTAGGAAGCCTGTTACCAGAAGGATTTACCATAAAATATGGCGTAAATACTTATATTGGTGCGAATCCAAGAGTTACTCATGGAGTAAGGTTAGGATTCCAAGGATATTGTCTTTTCTACAAGAAGGTTTAGAAAAGGGTTTATCCGCTAGTTCCTTAAAGGGTGTAAGGGTTAAACTTCTGCTCACCTAGTAACTCCACCCTTTTTACCTATATCAGTACCAGCACACCTGCAGACAAGTGCTTGGTAATTTGTTTTGTTCCTGAACTGCACGCTGTGCATATGGATTAACTTTGTTTGTCTTTTCTCCTAACTTGGATTATAAATATAGGACGTCCTATTTCTCAAATTACTCTGAGCCTCAGATTCTAAGGAATCCTCTTCTATAATTCCCTTTGCAAAGAGAACTTTCATAATTACCCTCTGAACAGCTTCCAACTAAGGATTCAGCTGTTCCACCTCTCCCTTGCATAAACTGAACTCTGCTACAATTCTGCTGTCAGCATATCCTGTGCTGACAGGCAGATTCACACAGTCTATTCAGAGGTAGGAGCTGCGCACACAGCCATCAGCATATCCTGTGCTGACAGGCAGATTCACACAGTCTATTCAGAGGTAGGAGCTGCGCACACAGCCATCAGCATATCCTGTGCTGACAGGCAGATTCACACAGTCTATTCAGAGGTAGGAGCTGCGCACACAGCCATCACGCTACCTAGTGCTGACAGGCAGATACACACTGGGTATTCAGAGGTAGGAGCTGCGCCGTGTATCATCACTCTCTCCAGTAACCCTTATTGTGCTGGACTGGACTGGTACTAACTTGGCATTTACACTTCTACCTATTACATCTCTGTACTTATCTGACATCCAATCTGCTCAGACCAAAGGTGAAGTCACCAACACTTCCATCACAACCTCAGATCTCTATACCATCTGACAAATATCAGACCTGAGTATTTACCACCAACTAATTAAAATCACTTTATTACTTGAGCGTACCTGAACAATAGCTACGCTCCTAAAGAAGGTGAAACAACAACCACTTTTGTAAAACAATTCTGCAGCTGAGGTCTAGATCCCAGTTCTAATCTTACATATTACCAAGCCTAAAAATGGACCCAGCAGAATTGCCACAAGTGGTGTATAATCTTTCTCAGAGAGTGGACCAGCTCTCACAGGGACTCAGGGAGCTTCAAGTTGAGAACCAGACCTTAAGAGGTATAATAAGGGACTCCCTCACTCCAAAAGCATACTCTTCAGAGCCTACCATAGAACCTCAAGTCTCGCTGCCTGATACCTTCTCAGGTAATCGCAAGAATTATAGACATTTCAAAAATGCTTGCACTCTGTTATTTCAATTGAAGCCAAAAACCTACAGTACAGATAAAATCAAAGTACTAACTATGATATCTTTCTTACGTGGCGAACCAAGGGTGTGGGCGGATACACTGTATGAGGCCAATGATCCAGTCTTAACGTCATTCCCACAATTTCTTGCTACAATGGATGAACTTTATGTTGATTCTAACTTACAGTTAACTGCAGAATCCAATATGAGAGGCCTCAAACAAGGCCGAAGACAGGTTGAAGATTATATTACGGAATTCAAACTGTATTCAACCGACTCGCAGTGGAATGCCATTGCGCTAAAAAATCAATACAGGATAGGCCTGTCAGATCCTATTAAGGATGAGCTAGCCCGTGTAGAGCTTCCCGATACCTTGGAAGGATTAATGAAGCTGACGATACAAATAGATCGTAGGCTGCGAGAGAGGAGAAGTGAGAGGGGTACGCCAGAAAGCACATCTAAATCCTCGAATTATGTAAGACCAGCAACTTCCTGCAAGAATACCATCGAACCTATGGACATAGGTGTGATTAGAGGTCCCCTTACCTCAGAAGAACGGAACCGAAGGAGAACACAGTACCTCTGTATGTACTGCGCAAATCCCAGCCACACCGTAAAAGAGTGTCCAGTACTTCAAAAATCAAGGAAAAGTAAGTTCCATCACATTCACACTGCACATACCTGTCAGAGCAATTCCACTTATTGTTATCTCTCTCTCCATTTACAGTGGGACCAAAACAGACTGACGACTAATGCCTTAGTAGACAGCGGAGCCTACGGCAACTATATAGATAAAGATGTTGTAGCTGTCAATAAAATTCCTTTTGTTTGCAAGCAACAACCTGTGTCTATTCGCCTTATTGATGGTACCAATATCTCCACAGGTCCCATTACACAGCAGACGATACCTTTACAGGTACTAACACCTTCAGGGCACACCGAATATCTTACATTCGATATCCTACCCTCACCATTGTTCCCTATTATTTTAGGCCTAAGTTGGCTGCAATTACATCAGCCCCAAATTAATTGGAAGGACTTGACCGTCGATTTCACATCCACATTTTGCAAGACAACCTGCTATCCGCATCAGGGTTTACTCTTACATCTACAGGAAAATGAACTCACACTACCCAAAGAATATACCGATTTCGTTGATGTATTCAGTAAAAAAGAGGCTGAGGCATTACCGCCGCATCGAGTCTATGACTGCCCGATAGATCTCCAGCCTGGAGCAGTAGTTCCTTACGGACATCTGTACCCTCTAAGTAAGCCAGAATTGGATTATCTGAAAACATATTTGGATGAAAACATACGTAAGGGGTTCATACGACCATCCACCTCCCCAGCTGGTGCGGGGATTTTTTTTGTCAAAAACAAAGATTCATCTCTACGTCCCATAATAGACTATCGGGAACTTAATAAGAGGACTATTAAAAATAGGTACCCCCTGCCGTTAATTCCCGAACTTATAGAAAGATTGCATCAAGCTACTGTTTTTACAAAGCTTGACCTACGTGGAGCCTATAATTTAGTCCGCATTAGAGACGGTGATGAATGGCTCACTGCGTTCCGTACCAGATACGGCCTCTACGAATATCTCGTGATGCCATTTGGGCTTTGCAACGCCCCAGCAACGTTCCAATTTTTTATCAATGATATTTTTAGGGATCTCTTAGACGTATGTATCGTGATATATTTAGACGACATCTTAATCTACTCAAAAAATATATCCGAACATATTAAACATGTCCGTTGGGTCCTCTCCCGCTTACGTACTCATCATCTGTACGCCAAGCCAGAGAAATGTGTGTTCCACACTAACCAAATTTCATTCTTAGGGTACCATATCTCTCCAGCAGGAATTGAGATGGAACAAAATAAAGTACAGACAGTCATTGAATGGAAAACGCCCACAACAAAAAAGGAGCTCCAACGCTTCCTAGGTTTTGCGAATTATTATCGCAAATTTATTAAGAATTTCTCAAAAATCGCAAAACCTCTCTCAACACTATCTGGATCTACGCAATTCCGCTGGACTCCTCAAGCAAATAATGCTTTCCTAGAATTGAAGTCCCGCTTTACTACAGCTCCAATCTTGAAATTTCCCAATCCTGAGCTACCTTACACTCTCGAGGTGGATTCCTCTGATTATGCCATCGGAGCTGTACTGTCACAACGAGAGACACCGGCCACCCCACTCCATCCAGTAGCTTACCTGTCTAAAGTCATGTCACCAGCTGAGAGAAACTATCCCATTGGTGACAAAGAACTCCTTGCAATAAAGAGATCACTAGAACATTGGAGGCATCTTCTCGAGGGCACTCTCCATCCATTGGTGATCTACACTGATCATAAAAACCTGGAGTATTTACAAACCAACAAGACCCTTTCCGCAAGACAGGTGAGATGGAGCCTGTATTTTGCCAGGTTCAACTTCAATATAATCTATCGACCAGCAAACAAGAATGGCAAGGCAGATGCCTTGTCACGAAAAGAGGACAAACCCCCAGAAACCTCAACACAAAAATCTATGATACCTCCAGAACGCTTCTTAGGTGTTATATCTTCCTACTCAAAACAAATCGTGGAGGCACTAAAATCTGATTCCGCTTTACCAAAGGATCAGGTCACTCTACATTCCAATGGCCTCTACTACCACAATGAAAAATTGTATATCCCAGTCAGTCTTAGACAACAATTGATTCACTTGTTCCATGATACCCCTCTATCCGGACATCAGGGAGTGAGACGCACTTCAGAACGGATAACACGAGAATTCTGGTGGCCTGGGTTAAAGGACTCAATAAAGGAACACATAAGTAGTTGCCTTATCTGTACAACCTGCAAAAACGAAAATAAAAGCCCATTTGGTTTTCTGTTACCACTACCCATTCCAGAGAAACCATGGCAACATGTTGGTTTAGATTTTATTGTAGAATTACCAGTCTCGAATTTACAAACAACAATCCTTGTAGTCATTGATCATCTCACCAAGATGGCACACTTTGTGCCATTCCATAAACTCCCTACAGCAGCAGAGACAGCAACACTATTTGTCAAGCATATAATCAAATTACATGGAATCCCTTCAACACTGTATTCGGACAGAGGGACACAGTTCACATCTAACTTCTGGAGACATCTTTGCAGAATCCTGCAGATCGACCATCGTTTCTCGTCTTCCTATCATCCACAGACGAACGGACAGGTGGAAAGAACAAACCAATGGCTTGAGCAGTACCTCCGGTGTTACTGTTCACAACATCAACATGATTGGGAGGAATATTTACCTCTCGCCGAATATGCCTATAATGATGCAAGCAATGCCAGTACTAAGATGTCACCTTTCTTCGCCAACCATGGGTTTCACCCTACATTTTCTTTAGCCCCAGGTGTTGTCTCAGACTCTCCACAGGTAGACCAGTTGACTAACTCCATGCTGGAGGTCTTTAGGACTCTTCAAGATAACATCAAACAGGCTCAAGATTCTCAAAAGAAATATTATGACCAGAGGAGAAGGCCATCTCCAGTATACTCTATTGGTGATTTCGTTTGGCTTTCAACCAAAAATCTACGTTTGAACATTCCTGCTAAGAAACTTGCCAGGAAGTTCATAGGTCCGTTTCCCATAACTAAATTGGTTAACGAAAATGCAGTCACTCTGGGTCTACCTCCTAGTTGCACATCCATTCCACATTCCATGTCTCACTGATAAAACCTGCTAGACTTATGAGGGACACCAGTGTTGTACTTCCCTCTGACCCAATTCAGGATTTACCCGATGAATTCGAAGTTGAAGAACTCGTAGATTCCAGACATCATAACGGTGGCATACAGTACCTGGTTCGCTGGAAGGGCTACACTAGTCAGGACGACTCCTGGGAACCCTCGGTTAACATTCATGCACCGAGATTGGTTGCCTTGTTCCATCGGAGGCATCCTGATCGCCCCCGTCCGCAAGCCGTGGGACGGCTTGCCTGAGAGGGGGATCCTGTAAGGGTTAAACTTCTGCTCACCTAGTAACTCCACCCTTTTTACCTATATCAGTACCAGCACACCTGCAGACAAGTGCTTGGTAATTTGTTTTGTTCCTGAACTGCACGCTGTGCATATGGATTAACTTTGTTTGTCTTTTCTCCTAACTTGGATTATAAATATAGGACGTCCTATTTCTCAAATTACTCTGAGCCTCAGATTCTAAGGAATCCTCTTCTATAATTCCCTTTGCAAAGAGAACTTTCATAATTACCCTCTGAACAGCTTCCAACTAAGGATTCAGCTGTTCCACCTCTCCCTTGCATAAACTGAACTCTGCTACAATTCTGCTGTCAGCATATCCTGTGCTGACAGGCAGATTCACACAGTCTATTCAGAGGTAGGAGCTGCGCACACAGCCATCAGCATATCCTGTGCTGACAGGCAGATTCACACAGTCTATTCAGAGGTAGGAGCTGCGCACACAGCCATCAGCATATCCTGTGCTGACAGGCAGATTCACACAGTCTATTCAGAGGTAGGAGCTGCGCACACAGCCATCACGCTACCTAGTGCTGACAGGCAGATACACACTGGGTATTCAGAGGTAGGAGCTGCGCCGTGTATCATCACTCTCTCCAGTAACCCTTATTGTGCTGGACTGGACTGGTACTAACTTGGCATTTACACTTCTACCTATTACATCTCTGTACTTATCTGACATCCAATCTGCTCAGACCAAAGGTGAAGTCACCAACACTTCCATCACAACCTCAGATCTCTATACCATCTGACAAATATCAGACCTGAGTATTTACCACCAACTAATTAAAATCACTTTATTACTTGAGCGTACCTGAACAATAGCTACGCTCCTAAAGAAGGTGAAACAACAACCACTTTTGTAAAACAATTCTGCAGCTGAGGTCTAGATCCCAGTTCTAATCTTACAAAGGGACAGATTTCAGCTCTGTCCATTCTTTTACACAAACGTCTGTCAGAAGTTCTGGACGTTCAAGCTTTTTGTCAGGCTTTAGCTAGGATCAAGCCTGTGTTTAAAACTGTTGCTCCGCCATGGAGTTTGAACTTAGTTCTTAATGTTTTACAGGGTGTTCCGTTTGAACCCCTTCATTCCATTGATATCAAGTTGTTATCTTGGAAAGTTCTGTTTTTAATGGCTATTTCCTCGGCTCGAAGAGTCTCTGAGTTATCTGCCTTACATTGTGATTCTCCTTATCTGATTTTTCATTCAGACAAGGTAGTTCTGCGTACTAAACCTGGGTTCCTACCTAAGGTGGTCACTAACAGGAATATCAATCAAGAGATTGTTGTTCCATCTTTGTGTCCTAATCCTTCCTCGAAGAAGGAACGTCTGCTACACAATCTAGATGTAGTCCGTGCCCTGAAATTGTATCTACAGGCAACTAAGGATTTTCGTCAAACGTCTTCCCTGTTTGTCGTTTATTCTGGCCAGAGGAGAGGTCAAAAAGCTTCGGCTACCTCTCTCTCTTTTTGGCTTCGTAGCATAATACGATTAGCCTATGAGACTGCTGGACAGCAGCCTCCTGAAAGAATTACAGCTCATTCTACTAGAGCTGTGGCTTCCACTTGGGCCTTTAAGAATGAGGCTTCTGTTGAACAGATTTGCAAGGCTGCAACTTGGTCTTCTCTTCATACTTTTTCCAAATTTTACAAATTTGACACTTTTGCTTCTTCGGAGGCTGTTTTTGGGAGAAAGGTTCTTCAGGCAGTGGTTCCCTCCGTATAAAGAGCCTGCCTGTCCCTCCCGTCATCCGTGTACTTTTGCTTTGGTATTGGTATCCCAGAAGTAATGATGACCCGTGGACTGACCACACTTAACAGGAGAAAACAAAATTTATGCTTACCTGATAAATTCATTTCTCCTGTAGTGTGGTCAGTCCACGGCCCGCCCTGTTTTTTATGGCAGGCTAAAAAAAATTTTGGATTATACTCCAGTCACCACTACACCCTTGGGCTTCTCCTTTCTCGTTGGTCCTTTGGTCGAATGACTGGAGGTGACGTAGAGGGGAGGAGCTATATAGCAGCTCTGCTGGGTGAATCCTCTTGCACTTCCTGTAGGGGAGGAGATAATATCCCAGAAGTAATGATGACCCGTGGACTGACCACACTACAGGAGAAATGAATTTATCAGGTAAGCATAAATTTTGTTTTTTTCCCACTCCACCACATGTTGTACAGTGATTGCTCAATATGTAGAAGCTTATTTATATCTTGTCTCTGATTTACTGGCTAGAGCAAATGAGGTTACTTAAACAGTTAGGAGGCTTTTCAAATGGTGTGTTCCTGGATTGCAAAGTACTGCTGATTTCGAATGATTCTAAAACATTGATTTTGTATGCAGATCTTTTGTGACACTGTAGTTAATTCTCATGCATATATAGACAATAGCTTTAATGTCCCTTTAAAGAGACATGAAACACTAAATAAATGCTAGATATAATTTTTTAGTTTCATTAACTGTTTAAATATTGACAAAATAAGTGTAAAGTTTTAGTGTCTATAAAAAAATGGGAGCTGCCATGTTGTAACTTAGGTTACTTTCTCTGCTGTGGCCAATTAGGGACAGTTATAAATAGGTCACCAGAGTGTTCAGCCAATGGCTGTATGTAATATAACAGTCTTCGGCATTTTCATTTCTAACAGGAACTGAAACGTTTACAATTTCAGAATGGATTTACAGGAAAAGGGGACAAAATAAATAATGAAATTATATTGCAGACTCCTTTTTATATATGCGATTTATCATTTTATATTACCATCTCAAAGTGTGTAATGTCCCTTTAAGGAACAGTATAAACCCACAGACCTCAGTACTGTGCCATTCACAAGTATATTCATTCTATGGAATATTCCACTATCCTTTGAGAAATCATCAAAAAAGGGGGGTAATCTCCAGCAGACAATGCAGGGAGAGGCCACTAATCATTCCTCTCCACCCTGTCCTCGATTTCCCAAATTGAAGCGGACACATGATAAAAATGTCATCCCCACTCAGCACGTCAGGCCTGTAACAGGATTACATGTCAGCCCTTAATGCCTGCCTGTGTTTCCCACTCGTCGTGAATGGCTGCATTATTGCTCGTCGAAACTTCCCGGTAATATATAGTAAGAGACAAGTAGCTCTTTATGGCTCCTGATTATTCGCTTTGAATGAAACCTGTGATTTATGTCCATTTAACTGAGCAGCTCCTTGTAAAATTCCCAGTGCTGCATTTTTCCTCAATACAGAGTGAGTGAAGCGAAAGTGACAAGCGGCTCAGCTCGGAAGTGTGCAGCTTGATGCTGTGTTATATTTAATATATCTGACAATACCACAACTAATCACACAATGAAGACAAGTAGCAGATAGATCTATCATTATAGAGCAAGAGGCGGAGCTACAGTGAACTTTCATATGGAGCATTATGTGAAGGGTTCTATGGCACAATAGGAGGAGTTATGTTGTGATATTGTATAGAGAGGATAGGCAATAGGGTCATATACAAGGATAGGTTCTATGAAGTAACAAAGGGAAGGGTTATACCTGTTGCCTTCTTTTGTTTCAAACTTCCATTTAGATTGGAAGATGGTGCATTATGTCAGACCTCTACAATCATAGTAATAATATGGAGCATTAGGATATGTTATAGGGAAGCAATAAATGGGTCGATATAAGGTTATAGGGAGGGTTATATGGTGCAATAGGAGGAGTTATAGGGAGGGTTATATGGTGCACTAGGAGGAGATATAGGGAGGGTTATATGGTGCACTAGGAGGAGTTATAGGGAGGGTTATATGGTGCACTAGGAGGAGATATAGGGAGGGTTATATGGTTCACTAGGAGGAGATATAGGGAGGGTTATATGGTGCACTAGGAGGAGTTATAGGGAGGGTTATATGGTGCACTAGGAGGAGTTATAGGGAGGGTTATATGGTTCACTAGGAGGAGATATAGGGAGGATTATATGGTGCAATAGGAAGAGTTATAGGGAGGGTTATATGGAGCAATAGGAGGAGTTATAGGTAAGGTTATATGGAGCAATAGGAGGAGTTATAGGAAGGGTTATATGGAGCAATAGGAGGAGTTATAGGGAGGGTTATATGGAGCAATAGGAGGAGTTATAGGGAGGGTTATATGGTGCAATAGGAGGAGTTATAGGTAGGGTTATATGGTGCAATAGGAGGAGTTATAAGGAGGGTTATATGGTGCAATAGGAGAAGTTATAGGGAGGGTTATATGGAGCAATAGGAGGAGTTATAGGGAGGGTTACATGGAGCAATAGGAGGAGTTATAGGGAGGGTTATATGGTGCAATAGGAGGAGTTATAGGTAGGGTTATATGGTGCAATAGGAGGAGTTATAGGGAGGGTTATATGGAGCAATAGGAGTTAAATGGAGGGTTAAACGGAGCAATAGGAGGAGATATATGGAGGGTTATATGGAGCAATAGGAGGAGTTATAGGGAGGGTTATATGGTGCAATAGGAGGAGTTATAGGGAGGGTTATATGGAGCAATAGGAGGAATTATAGGGAGGGTTATATGGAGCAATAGGAGGAGTTATAGGGAGGGTTATATGGTGCAATAGGAGGAGTTATAGGGAGGGATATATGGTGCAATAGGAGGAGTTATAGGGAGGGTTATATGGAGCAATAAGAGGAGTTATAGGGAGGGATATATGGTGCAATAGGAGGAGTTATAGGGAGGATTATATGGAGCAATAGGAGGAGTTATAGGGAGGGTTATATGGAGCAATAGGAGGAGTTATAGGGAGGGTTATATGGTGCAATAGGAGGAGTTATAGGGAGGGTTATATAGAACTATAGGAAGAGTTATAGGGAGGGTTATATGGTGCAATAGGAGAAATTATAGGGAGGGTTATATGGAGCAATAGGAGAAGTTATAGGGAGGGTTATATGGAGCAATAGGAGGAGTTATAGGGAGGGTTATATGGTGCAATAGGAGAAGTTATAGGGAGGGTTATATGGAGCAATAGGAGGAGTTATAGGTAGGGTTATATGGTGCAATAGGAGGAATTATATGGAGGGTAAAATGGAGCAATAGGAGGAGATATATGGAGGGTTATATGGAGCAATAGGAGGAGTTATAGGGAGGGTTATATGGAGCAATAGGAGGAGTTATAGGGAGGGTTATATGGTGCAATAGGAGGAGTTATATGTAGGGTTATATGGTGCAATAGGAGGAGTTATATGTAGGGTTATATAATGCAATAGGAGGAGTTATGGGAGGGTTATATGGTGCAATAGGAGGAGTTATATGTAGGGTTATATGGTGCAATAGGAGGAGTTATAGGGAGGGTTATATGGTGCAATAGGAGGAGTTATAGGGAGGGTTATATGGAGCAATAGGAGGAGTTATAGGGAGGGTTACATGGAGCAATAGGAGGAGTTATAGGGAGGGTTATATGGAGCAATAGGAGGAGTTATAGGGAGGGTTATATGGTGCAATAGGAGGAGTTATAGGGAGGGTTATATGGAGCAATAGGAGTTATAGGGAGGGTTATATGGTGCAATAGGAGAAGTTATAGGGAGGGTTATATGGAGCAATAGGAGGAGTTATAGGGAGGGTTATATAGTGCAGTAGGAGGCTTTATATGGAGTAATAGGAGGCATTGTAGGGAGGGTAATATGGAGTAATAGGAGGAGTTATAGGGAGGGTTATATGGTGCAATAGAAGTTATAGGGAGGGTTATATGGTGCGATAGGAGGAGTTATAGGGAGGTTTATATGGAACAATAGGAGGAGTTATAGGAAGGATTATATGGAGCAATAGGAGACATTATAGGGAGGGTTATATGGAGTAATAGGAGGAGTTATAGGGAGGGTTATATGGTGCAATAGGAGGAGTTATAGGGAGGGTTAAATGGTGCAATAGTAGTTATAGGGAGGGTTATATGGTGCAATAGGAGTTATAGGGAGGGTTATATGGTGCAATATGAGTTATAGGGAGGGTTATATGGAGCAATAGGAGGAGTTATATAGGGATGATTATATGGAGTAATAGGATGAGATTTAGGGAGAGTTATATGGTGCAAAAGGATGAGTTATATGGAGGGTTATATGGTACAATAGGAGGAGTTATAGGGAGGGTTAAATGGTGCAATAGGAGGATTTATAGGGAGGGTTATATGGTGCAATAGGAGGAGTTATAGGGAGGGTTATATGGTGCAATAGGAGGAGTTATAGGGTTATATGGAGCAATAGGAGAAGTTATAGGGAGGGTTATATGGTGCAATAGGAGGAGTTATAGGGAGGGTTATATGGTGCAATAGGAGGAGTTATAGGTAAGGTTATATGGTGCAATAGGAGGAGTTATAGGCAGGGTTATATGGTGCATTAGGAGGAGATATAGGGAGCGTTATATGGAGCAATAGGAGGAGTTATAGGGAGGGTTATATGGTGCAATAGGAGGAGTTATAGGGAGGGTTATATGGTGCAATAGGAGTAGTTATAGGGAGGGTTATATGGTGAAATAGGAGGAGTTATAGGGAGGGTTATATGGTGCAATAGGAGGAGTTATAGGGAGGGTTATATGGTGCAATAGGAGGAGTTATAGGGAGGGTTATATGGTGAAATAGGAGGAGTTATAGGGAGGGTTATATGGTGCAATAGGAGGAGTTATAGGGAGGGTTATATGGTGCAATAGGAGGAGTTATAGGGAGGGTTATATGGTGCAATAGGAGGAGTTATAGGGTTATATGGAGCAATAGGAGAAGTTATAGGGAGGGTTATATGGTGCAATAGGAGGAGTTATAGGGAGGGTTATATGGTGTAATATGAGGAGTTATAGGGAGGGTTATATGGTGCAATAGGAGGAGTTATAGGGAGGGTTATATGGTGCAATAGGAGGAGTTATAGGGAGGGTTATATGGAGCAATAGGAGAAGTTATAGGGAGGGTTATATGGTGCAATAGGAGGAGTTATAGGGAGGGTTATATGGTGCAATAGGAGGAGTTATAGGGAGGATTATATGGAGCAATAGGAGGAGTTATAGGGAGGATTATATGGAGCAATAGGAGGCGTTATAGGGAGGGTTATATGCTGCAATAGGAGTTATAGGGAGGGTTATTTGGTGCAAATGGAGGGTTATATGGTGCAATAGGAGGAGTTATAGGGATGGTTATATGGTGCAATAGGAGTAGTTATAGGGAGGGTTATATGGTGAAATAGGAGGAGTTATAGGGAGGGTTTTATGGTGCAATAGGAGGAGTTATAGGGAGGGTTATATGGAGCAATAGGAGGAGTTATAAGGAGGATTATATGGAGCAATAGGAGGCGTTATAGGGAGGGTTATATGCTGCAATAGGAGTTATAGGGAGGGTTATTTGGTGCAATAGGGAGGGTTATATGGTGAAATAGGAGGAGTTATAGGGAGGGTTATATGGTGCAATATGAGGAGTTATAGGGAGGGTTATATGGTGCAATAGGAGGAGTTATAGGGAGGGTTATATGGTGCAATAGGAGGAGTTATAGGGAGGGTTATATGGTGAAATAGGAGGAGTTATAGGGAGGGTGTATGGTACAATAGGAGGAGTTATATGGGTTATATGGAACAATAGGAGAAGTTATAGGGAGGGTTATATGGTGCAATAGGAGGAGTTATAGGGAGGGTTATATGGTGCAATAGGAGGAGTTATAGGGAGGATTATATGGAGCAATAGGAGGAGTTATAGGGAGGATTATATGGAGCAATAGGAGGCGTTATAGGGAGGGTTATATGCTGCAATAGGAGGAGTTATAGGGATGGTTATATGGTGCAATAGGAGTCATAGGGAGGGTTACATGGTGCAATAGGAGGAGTTATAGGGATGGTTATATGGTGCAATAGGAGGAGTTATAGGGAGGGTTATATGGTGCAATAGGAGGAGTTATAGAGAGGGTTATATGGTGCAATAGGAGGAGTTATAGGGAGGGTTATATGGTGCAATAGGAGGACTTATAGGGAGGGTTATATGGTTTAATAGGAGGAGTTATAGGGAGGGTTATATGGTGCAATAGGAGTTTTAGGGAGGGTTATATAGAGCAATAGGAGGAGTTATAAGGAGTGTTATATAGTGCAATAGGAGGAGTTATAGGGAGGGTTATATGGTGCAATAGGAGTTATAGAGAGGGTTATATGGTGCAATAGGAGTTATAGGGAGGGTTATATGGTGCAATAGGAGTTATAGGGAGGGTTATATGGTGCAATAGGAGTTATAGGGAGGGTTATATGGTGCAATAGGAGTTATAGGTAGTGTTTTAATGAGTTATAGAGGGGCTATATATAATTTATAAGGATGCTGCACTATTTATGACATGTAAGTTTTATAAGCGATCTGTTTGCTTTAAAAGATATATTAGAGTCTCTTTCTTCTTTGTGCTCATTCCACAGCTCACTTACAGCATATTTTAGACATTCCTAATCATACTGTGATCCTTCGCATTGTCACAAGCAGCATAGTTAAGTACAATGCTCTATAAAAACACATCAGGCACATTCTGATCCTGTAGAGAGACTTATCAATACTTTTTTCCTACAAAATCCGTTATAACCATTTACGTTTTTTTTATTTTCATTTGATAAGCTTTTATAGAGGATTAGACAATAACCCTTTTTTATTCCAACTTTGGGCTCTTTGGCCTAGAAATAATTTCTTCTTGATCATGAGCCACAATTACTTTCTAAACCCCCTTGGGGTCTTTACAAGAGCTATGCCCCAATATACTACGTGCAGCAGAGTACCTACTTTTTGTGCTGCCCTAGGCACTGACTAATATGCTGCTCCCTGGAGCCACAGCCCCAACAATTTTACGAGAGGCCGCTGATCCACCCCCTATAGACAATCAGGGATCATTGCTTTGTATTAAAACGAGTATATAAATATTTTGGGAGGCATAGCACTGGGAAGTCATTGTACCATAGAACTACCAAAGCCTAGTTTGCCCAGGCAAAAATACTCCCCTGGCTGTGCGATATCAATATGCTTTTAGGTTTCTAACCTATTTTACATTTGAGAGGCTTTGCCTATGTATTAAAGGGACATGTTCCTCAACATAAAGTATCCAGTAAAGAAAGATATGTAATGCATAAACTATTTTTCCCTTTATTTGATACGAAGACAGCTCTCCAGCTCTGTGAGTAGTTACTATTCAGCTCCGCTTCTTACTTTAATCTGCATGGTGATAAAAATAAGAACAGTGAATCAACATCATCAATTTGCTTTGCTGTAATCTGACGGGAGTTCACCATAATCTCACGAGATTTCACTTTAGGTTTCCTTTAACGAAGGGGCAACAGAAAGGAACTTGGCCTGCACATGCCAAGATGCATGTCCTGGGACCAGAATCCTGATTGGATGCCTAATGTCCCTCTACAATCGGATGTGGTTAGTGGGGAAATTGTAACGTCAGGCATCTTTCTTTTTTATCATTCTTTTACGTAGAGCCTGTCCCCTTTAATAAACCCTACATGAACTAATGAACATACCTAAGATGATTACATTTAACTGTAGTGCACAATAAGACCTAGGGGGCCAGGTAGTAATGAGAGGTTAATTTCATGACCTGCCGTGTGTGTATGAGCGAGACAGGATGGCAGGTGTCTGCGCACAGATACATAGATAATTATGATTTGTTGAAAGGTACCAGCAATCAGCCCCCTCTATGATTTGTATAAAGATAGAGTCAAAGAGAGTTCTAGCAACATTAACACAGCTTTTATATTCATTTCTGACTTGGGTATATCCAGGGAGATAATTACACTCTGGCAGCATTATAATTAGCTACATTACAAGCTCAAGGAAAAATAAACTTGAATATGGACATTTATTCAGTGAGGGGTTGTGGTGGGATTGATTTTCGGCTTAGGTTGCAATAAAATAACGTGTAAGGCAGCAGATAAACCTTGAAAGATGATTGAAAATGGTATAGATCCAATAAAGATATATATAAGTTCAAATATATTTTGATCTAAATGTGTTAGGACATTGTATTACTGCACAACTGCGTGTATATAAGTGTGGTTAAAGGGACACTAAACTCAATTTGTTTTCATGATTCAGATAGTGCATGCAATTTTAAGCAGCTTTCTAATTTACTCCTATTATCAATTTTTTCTTCGTTCTCTTGCTATCTTTAGTTGAAAAGTAATGTACCGCTTAGGAGACGTCCCATTTTAGGTTCAGCACCCTGGATAGCGCTTGTTTATTTGTGGCTACATTTAGCCACCAATCAGCAAGAGCTACCCAGGTGCTGAATGAAAAAAGGTCCAGCTCCTAAGCGTTGCATTCCTGCTTTTCAAATAAAGATACCAAGAGAGCAAAGTCAATTTGATGTTCATGTCCCTTTAAATCATTTTTGGCCGGCGTACCACTAATGCAGTATGCAAAATCCATTTAAAGAAAGGGAAACCGTTCCCATTGCAAGCGCTCAGGAAGAGAGGGTGAAAACATTGCTGCGGTAAAATGCAAGGTTAAATCACTTTAGATTTCATGCTTTGGATTTCCTGTAGAGTATTGCCATTAGGAATACAATTTGTAAAATATATAATTTTCTTTCTATTGTATGCTGTTAAATGGATCTTATAGTGTCAGCGTTCCTTGGGCATGGCTGAAGTTTTATCATAGTTATTAGCATATTTATAAAGCCCTTTTCCTACGCAGATCTCTCTCAGCGTTGTAGTGCTTGGGCAATTTTCTTGAAATACGAGAATAAACATTTAAACAGATGGAAAAACTGATGTTTATGAAACTAGAACTGATTACACGTTAAAGGGACAGGAAACACCAACATTTTCTTTCATGATTTGGATAGAACAGACAATTTTAAACAACGCTCCAATGTACTTCGATTATCAAATTTGCTTCATTCTCTTGTTATCCTTTGCTGAAGAAACAGCATTGCACTACTGATAGGTAGCTGAACACATCTAGTTAGCCAATCACAAGAGACAAATGTGTGCAGGCTCCAATCACCCGCTAGCTCCCACTAATGTAGGATATGTGCGTATTCTTTTTGTTGAAAAGCATATCTAGGTAGGTTTGATACTGGCAGCTGCTGATTGGTGGCTGCACACATATGCTTCTTATACTTGGCTCACCCTTTGTGTTCAGCTAGCTCCCAGTAATGCTGCTCTTTCAACAAACAAAACGAATGAAGAGAATTAAGCTAATTTCATAATAGAAGTAAATTGGAAAGTTGTTTAATAAAAAGAGAAACTAAACCCCCATTTAAAGAGCACACAGTTTTAAACCAACTTAACACTTGTGTTTAAAGCACACATTTTTATGAATTTGTATTATTTTACTTCACAATGCGGTAACACAAATCTTCAAATGATATTATTATAAAGAACACGAAGGTTTACAGTCATGATGCGGATGTACATCCCTAGCATACTATCATGTCGTATTTAGTTTCCCCCAACAGCAAGATCTGCACCAAAAGGATATGCTGAGTGCCAGTCTTGGATTTTACCCAAGTGCACAGAATGTGCCTAGCAGTTAGCACCCCCAGTAGACTCTAAGATCAGCACCGTTAGCCACATTGACTATCTCATAGTTCACCAGGGTGCTGATTGGCTGGCACGTTCTTTCAATGAGCACTTGGGTGAATTCTGAGATCCACACCCGTCGTGCATGTGCTGCCAGACGATCTTTGTAACCTTTTCTTTCAATTTGCAAGCAGAAAATGTATGTTGGAGTAGTACAGTGCCAAGTATACTTATATCTTCTATGTGTTTATTATATTGTGACTTGCTGTGTGTGTTATATTGACAACTTTACATGATAGCCCAGTCTTTCTTTCTTTTCCTTTTAATTCCCTACATGTGGGGCTGACAGCATGCCACGTTTGGGGTGACCTGCCTCAGAACCCTCAAAGGGTCAATTTCTGCTACATGTGTTTGTGTATTTACTGCTGCAAGGGTGTTATGTAGCACTGATTTAACCAATTATTAGCCTGGGTGCCTCTAGGTCATTAAGAAATAAACCAATGATGTATATGTGTTCCAGGCAACCAAAAGGCTAAATCACTGTTGCAAGCCTTACCCACTTGCAGCAGAAGGTTTTACAGCATCTAAACAGATTTAATCACTGATATGTGCACATGGGATGGAGTAACTGGAGAATATATATGTACACACATACTATGAGAACTGAAACATTGCTGTGTATTTGTATGCGCGCATATGTGCGTGTATATTGGAAAACTTTTCAAGAGTGTTTAGTGTAAAATGAAATTGACAGGGAGGCAGACTAAAATGCAAGGCTGATGTAAAGCTCACTCACAGAGAAGGTCGCTCTGGGATCTATAGAAGCCTCTGATTCCTGATTTAAACAGATTTAAAGAGGTTAATTGCGCTGGGACATCTTTTCTATTCTATCCTACTGCAACTTTAATGGAAATGCTTATTTCAGATGATTTGAGCATTCACTGTTTATAAAGCAGAGGGAGAATTTCCCATAGTCCTTTGTATGTGGGGCAACGCAAGAAATAATTATCTTTCTCTATTAAGAAAACTTATATATATTTCTCTAAGTTTTCTTTATGGTAGCATGTGAGTTTCACTAGAGTGTGTATAAAGTGTCATGCCATTTGGAGTAGGTAAAAATTCCTTGAAGTCTATGAACTTAAAAAAATAAAATAAAAAATAGGAATTTAAATGCCAAAAACATATACAAATTCCAGAGTTTTAAGTCTCCAGTGAAACGTTTAAAAAAAATGGAATTTCTGTCACCCAGAGAAGTTAATAATACAATAAAATACAGGGCTAGATTACAAGTGGAGCACATTAGATAGCGCAAGGTGTGTAATCTTTTGTACGACCTTGCACAAAGAATAACACACAATCTGGATGGATAAATATTTTTTTATAAAATATATATATATATGTGTGTGTGTGTGTGTGTGTGTGTGTGTGTATATATATATATATATATATATATATATATATATATATATATATATATATATAATAGTATAGCACAGAACTACATGAAAAATTCCACTATTTCCGCACCATCTGCTTAGCGCTTGAGCAATATCTAACATGAATTTGAATGTGCGTACCCATAGTAGTCTAGTACAGGAGGGATTTATCTGGCATTCAGATTTTAGCGCAACCTAGACTATCTCTTGAACATATGAGTGCAAAATATAAGCACTTTTGATTGTGCTTAAGCGACGTTAAAGCACACTAGCACTAATATGTTTGTGCTCCACTTGTAGTCTAGGCCACAATAAAATATTTGATTGGGTTGTTTAATTTTAAATATCCATGATTTTTAACATTTGTAAATGTAGATTCTGACACTAACTTTTTTTTCCTTTTCTTTTTTCCGTTGAGTATATAAAATATATTGCCTGATTGTGAGCGTGATTATAGATGGATAACGTTTTATAGAAAATAAAACATTAATGGCAGAGGACTGTATGAAGCAGTAGGAGGAGTTATATTGCGCAGTATGTCGAATTATGCTATATGGAGGAATTGTACAGAGTAAGATGGGATATTATAGTGAGAAAATATGTAAAGCTAAAGAAGATATTGTAGAATGTGCTGAATAAATATATATCCAAATAAATAGTGATATAGAGGAATATTATATTTATTATATTGCTTTTGATGGGGGTTTTTTGTTCATGTTTACAATTCCTCTTCTTTTTCTGCAGGTCTCAGTATCCGAGGAGCACAGGAGGAAGACCCACCAGACCCTCAGCTCATGAGACTGGACAACATGCTACTAGCAGAAGGTGTTTCTGGCCCAGAGAAAGGAGGTGGCGCAGCGGCTGCGGCGGCCGCAGCAGCTGCATCAGGTGGAACCTCTGACAATTCCATTGAACACTCAGACTACAGAGCCAAACTCAGCCAAATTCGGCAAATCTACCACACAGAACTGGAGAAGTATGAGCAGGTGAGTCAGGTACTAGCTCCCATGAAACTACCTTTTTTTGTGTGTCTGTAAACGTATTTAAAGGGACATAATACTCCTATACGAAATCACCTGAAAGTGATGCAGCATAACTGTAAAAAGCTGATATGAAAATATCACCTGAGCATCTCTATGTAAAAAGGAAAGATATTTTACCTCAAAATGTCTTCAGCTCACCAGAGTAAGTGCTGTGTAAACAGTTATACTTCAGCTGCTGTTTAGCTGCCAGTTGAAAAAACAAACAATAGCCAATCAGCATCAGCAGTGCTGAGGTCATACATTGCTTTGCTGTGATCTCCTGAGATTTTACTGAAATCTTGTGAGATTTTATAGTAAACTTCAGTAAACTGAATAGGAAAATAACATGACTGTGCCTGCACATGCCAGATGCACACTCCCTAGCAAGTCCTGGGTTGCTTAAAGTCTCTTTACAGTGGGGTGTGAATAATTGGGACATTTTTAGGTAAATAGCTTCCTTTTTTACATAGAGATGTTCAGGTGATATTTTCTAGTCAGCTTTTTACAGCTATGCAGCATCACTTTCAAGTGCTTCAACATTTAGGTAGCATGTCCCTTTAAGGATAATTTAAAAGGTTACAATTAAAGGGACAGTCTAGGCCAAAATAAACTTTCATGATTCCGATAGGACATGTAATTTTGAACAATTTTCCAATTTACTTTTATCAAATTTTGCTTTGTACTCTTGGTATTCTTAGTTGAAAGCTTAACCTAGGAGGTTCATATGCAAATTTCTTAGTCCTTGAAGGCCACCTCTTTCAGATTGCATTTTAACAGTTTTTCACCACTATAGGGTGTTAGTTCATGTATTTCATATAGATAACACTGTGCTCGTGCACGTGAAGTTATCTGGGAGCAGGCACTGATTGGCTAAACTGCAAGTCTGTCAAAAGAACTGAAATAAAGGGGCAGTTTGCAGAGGCTTAGAGACAAGATAATCACAGAGGTTAAAAGTATTTTAATATAACTGTGCTGGTTATGCAAAACTGGCAAATGGGTAATAAAGGGATTATCTATCTTTTAAAACAATAAAAATTCTGGTGTAGACTGTCCCTTTAATAAATAATTTAGTCAATGCATTCAGATTAAATTAAAATGTATTCTAAAATTGTAATCCATATATTCTCAATGCAAGTGGTGGTCACCAACTCTTGTTTATCTATATTTAAATATATAAATTGAACAGCAGGTATTTTGAATTTTTTTTTTTTTAAATATAATTAATATAAATATAAAAATTGGAATCAATATAAAATGGCATGGGACATAATAAACATTTACATCAAACTGTCCGGTTGCATTTTCTAAACTATTGTTTTCTATAACATTGAATGTGCTTTCTGTAGTGTAACATGGGGTGAATGTTGCAGGTACATGATTGAAATATTGATACTTTATTATTAATAATTTATACTATTACAGATGGTACTATCAAGTATGATTCAAGAGTTTAAATAATTTGTGCATCATGGTGTGTATATACAGGTAGCCCTCAGTTTACGCCGGGGTTAGGTTCTAGGAGGAATGGTTGTAAATCGAAACCATTGTAAATTGAAACCCAGTTTATAATGTAAGTCAATGGGAAGTGAGGGGGTTAGGTTCCAGGCCCCTCTCAAAATTGTCATAGGTAACACCTAATACATTATTTTTAAAGCTTTGAAATGAAGACTTTAAATGCTAAACAGCATTATAAACCTAATAATATAGATTGTATCATCATCAAACTAAGTTTAATGAACAAAAACATTTGCTAACAGCACCTAATTAAATAATCGCACAACAGACTGCATCATCATCAGACTAAGTTTAATAAACAAAAACGTTTTTTATTTGCATTTTTCTGCAATCAGTTCTCTGCATTGTTAGCATGTTTGATAATATTGGGTCTGCGCCTATTCTATGCATTTCAATCTGCAGTGATTAATAAGCAGTTAGGCACACAGAGCTCTGGGTAACTTTCGTGAAACAACAAAATGTCACAAAACATATAAAAAATACATTGAAAAGTACAGTTAAACTCATAATAACACTAATAAAAATATAGTTTTAAAAAACTGCACAAAAAAGGCTCAAAGATATGAGGTCTCAGGTGTTAGAGAAAAAAAAAAGATGGCAAAGGGCTCTAACAGAGATACATACATATACATGTCTAAATATGTATATATATGTACATAAATATATATATATATATATATAATATAATATATGTGTGTGTGTGTATACAGTGCATTGGAGCCCTTTGCAGTCAAGTAGATGAAAATGAAAAATGAAATAGTGTGTAAATATTTGACATTCCAATGTTCTGCACATAGAAAATATTCTGCTATGTGAAGAACATTGGAATGTGAAATATTAATATTTTCATGTCGGGTTAGTGCACTTTAGAATATGCAGTTTGGGTTTCCCCACCACACTTTTTTTTCTCCATTGACATCTATGGGGGAATAGGCCGTTTTTTTTCGTGCATTGGGTTAGCGCGGGGTCAAAAACTTTTAACTTGTTATATGATTGCTACCTGACACGCACAAAAACCTTACTTCTAGCGGAGTTAGTGGGGGACTGTTAAATACTGCTTCGCTCGTAATTTAGCCCTAAATATGTAATGAATTATTTTTTCACATAGGCCCTATCTAAAGCTATCTGCTTTAGTGAGATTATCTACAAAATCTTATCAGCGCTATGAGGTCCCTCAAAACATTTTTATAATGTAAATTAAAAGCCCTCAAAGAGTTTGCCCGACTCTACCCTAGTTTTCAATCTTTCAGACTCTACTGTTCAGGGATGCATACAATGTTCACTTACATTTTCTTATCTTAGCTCCTCTCCTCATTTTGTTATGTCCTTGAACCCCCTTGGCTGAATTACTAGTGTAATTGTCCCAGTTTATATCAGGGTAGTTAAAATCTCCCTAATTACAGCACTGTTATTAGCAGCCTTACCTATTTGCATTAGTAGTGGAGTTTCCTCCGGGTCACTAATGTTGGCAGGTTTGTAGCATGTTCCTAGTAATATTTTTTTTAGGATTCCCCCCCCCCCACCACTCTTTATTTCAACCCACAGGGTCTCTACATTGCCACTTCTATCATAAATATCTTCCCTTATTGTAGGTTTAAGGTCAGGTTTAATATACATGCAGATTCCTCCACCCCTTTTATTATTTCTGTCCCTCCTAAATAAAGTATACCCCTCTAAGTTAACTGCCCAGTCATGTGAATCATCCCACCTAGTTTCAGTTATACTGATAACATCATAGTCCTCTTCTGCAACTAAGAGCGTCAGCTCCCCCATTTTACCTGTCAAGCTTCTTGCATTTGTTGTCATACATTTAATTTGCATGTGCTTTCTGCTGATACTTGGTGGGCTTTCCCCTATACTTTCTAATGTGACATTTCTTAAGTCACCTCTTCCTTGAGATATTAAGGGAGTGACAGATTCACAGACTGATCTCTCTGTTCTATTGTGTTCTAACTGATCCCCCCCCCCCCCCTTTGCCTAGTTTAAAAGGTTCTCTAAACGTGCTACCACCCTTTTCCCCAACACACCAGCACCCATGTCATTCAGGTGCAATCCATCCTTACTGTACAAATTGTACCCAAGTGAAAAGTCAGCCCAGTGCTCTAAAACGTCAAACCTCTCATTTTTACACCATGTATTTAACCATGAATTAACAGACCGTAGCTCTTTCTTTCATGTAATTAACAAGAGTCCATGAGCTAGTGACGTATGGGATATACATTCCTACCAGGAGGGGCAAAGTTTCCCAAACCTTAAAATGCCTATAAATACACCCCTCACCACACCCACAAATCAGTTTTACAAACTTTGCCTCCAAGGGAGGTGGTGAAGTAAGTTTGTGCTAGATTCTACGTTGATATGCGCTCCGCAGCAAGTTGGAGCCCGGTTTTCCTCTCAGCGTGCAGTGAATGTCAGAGGGATGTGAGGAGAGTATTGCCTATTGAATGCAGTGATCTCCTTCTACGGGGTCTATTTCATAAGGTTCTCTGTTATCGGTCGTAGAGATTCATCTCTTACCTCCCTTTTCAGATCGACGATATACTCTTATATTTACCATTTCCTCTACTGATTCTCGTTTCAGTACTGGTTTGGCTTTCTACAAACATGTAGATGAGTGTCCTGGGGTAAGTAAGTCTTATTTTCTGTGACACTCTAAGCTATGGTTGGGCACTTTATTTATAAAGTTCTAAATATATGTATTCAAACATTTATTTGCCTTGACTCAGAATGTTCAACTTTCCTTATTTCCAGACAGTCAGTTTCATATTTGGGATTATGCTTTAATTATCATATTTTTCTTACCTCAAAAATTTGACTTTTTCCCTGTGGGCTGTTAGGCTCGCGGGGGCTGAAAATGCTTCATTTTATTGCGTCATTCTTGGCGCGGATTTTTTTGGCGCAAAAATTCATTTCCGTTTCCGGCGTCATACGTGTCGCCGGAAGTTGCGTCATTTTTTTGACGTTATTTTGCGCCAAAAATGTCGGCGTTCCGGATGTGGCGTCATTTTTGGCGCCAAAAGCATTTAGGCGCCAAATAATGTGGGCGTCTTATTTGGCGCCAAAAAATATGGGCGTCGCTTTTGTCTCCACATTATTTCAGAATCATTTTTCATTTGCTTCTGGTTGCTAGAAGCTTGATGTTTGGCATTTTTTCCCATTCCTGAAACTGTCTTATAAGGAATTTGATCTATTTTGCTTTATATGTTGTTTTTTCTCTTACATATTGCAAGATGTCTCACGTTGCATCTGAGCCAGAAGATACTACAGGAAAACCTCTGCCTGCTGGATCTACCAAAGCTAAGTGTATCTGCTGTAAACTTTTGGTAGCTATTCCTCCAGCTGTTGTTTGTATTAAATGTCATGACAAACTTGTTAATGCAGATAATATTTCCTTTAGTGATGTACCATTGTCTGTTGCAGTTCCCTCAACATCTAAGGTGCAGAATGTTCCTGATAACATAAGAGATTTTGTTTCTGAATCCATAAAGAAGGCTTTGTCTGTTATTTCTCCTTCTAGTAAACGTAAAAAGTCTTTTAAATCTTCTCTCTCTACAGATGAATTTTTAAATGAACACCATCATTCTGATTCTTTGGACTCTTCTGGTTCAGAGGATTCTGTCTCAGAGATTGATGCTGATAAATCTTCATATTTATTTAAGATGGAATTTATTCGCTCTTTACTTAAAGAAGTACTAATTGCTTTAGAAATAGAGGATTCTAGTCCTCTTGATACTAATTCTATACGTTTGGATAAGGTTTTTAAAGCTCCTGCGGTTATTCCAGAAGTCTTTCCTGTTCCTAATGCTATTTCTGCAGTAATTGCTAAGGAATGGGATAGATTGGGTAATTCATTTACTCCTTCTAAACGTTTTAAGCAATTATATCCTGTTCCGCCTGACAGATTAGAATTTTGGGACAAAATCCCTAAAGTTGATGGGGCTATTTCTACCCTTGCTAAACGTACTACCATTCCTACATCAGATGGTACCTCGTTTAAGGATCCTTTAGATAGAAAAATTGAATCTTTTCTAAGAAAAGCTTATCTATGTTCAGGTAATCTTCTTAGACCTGCTATATCATTGGCTGATGTTGCTGCAGCTTCAACTTTTTGGTTGGAAACTCTAGCGCAACAAGTAACAAATCGTGATTCTCATGATATTATTATTCTTCTCCAGCATGCTAATAATTTCATCTGTGATGCCATTTTTGATATTATTAGAGTTGATGTTAGATTTATGTCTCTGGCTATCTTAGCCAGAAGAGCTTTATGGCTTAAGACTTGGAATGCTGATATGGCTTCTAAATCAACTCTACTTTCCATTTCTTTCCAGGGAAACAAATTATTTGGTTCTCAGTTGGATTCTATTATTTCAACTGTTACTGGTGGGAAAGGAACTTTTTTACCACAGGATAAAAAGTCTAAAGGTAAAAACAGGGCTAACAATCGTTTTCGTTCCTTTCGTTTCAACAAAGAACAAAAGCCTGATCCTTCGTCCTCAGGAGCAGTTTCAGTTTGGAAACCATCTCCAGTCTGGAATAAATCCAAGCCTGCTAGAAAGGCAAAGCCTGCTTCTAAGTTCACATGAAGGTACGGCCCTCATTCCAGTTCAGCTGGTAGGGGGCAGGTTACGTTTTTTCAAAGAAATTTGGATCAGTTCTGTTCACAATCTTTGGATTCAGAACATTGTTTCAGAAGGGTACAGAATTGGTTTCAAGATGAGACCTCCTGCAAAGAGATTTTTTCTTTCCCATGTCCCAGTAAATCCAGTGAAAGCTCAAGCATTTCTGAATTGTGTTTCAGATCTAGAGTTGGCTGGAGTAATTATGCCAGTTCCAGTTCCGGAACAGGGGATGGGGTTTTATTCAAATCTCTTCATTGTACCAAAGAAGGAGAATTCCTTCAGACCAGTTCTGGATCTAAAATTATTGAATCGTTATGTAAGGATACCAACGTTCAAGATGGTAACTGTAAGGACTATATTGCCTTTTGTTCAGCAAGGGAATTATATGTCCACAATAGATTTACAGGATGCATATCTGCATATTCCGATTCATCCAGATCATTATCAGTTCCTGAGATTCTCTTTTCTAGACAAGCATTACCAATTTGTGGCTCTACCGTTTGGCCTTGCTACAGCTCCAAGAATTTTTACAAAGATTCTCGGTGCCCTTCTGTCTGTAATCAGAGAACAGGGTATTGTGGTATTTCCTTATTTGGACGATATCTTGGTACTTGCTCCGTCTTTACATTTAGCAGAGTCTCATACGAATCGACTTGTGTTGTTTCTTCAAGATCATGGTTGGAGGATCAATTTACCAAAAAGTTCTTTGATTCCTCAAACAAGGGTAACCTTTCTGGGTTTCCAGATAGATTCAGTGTCCATGACTTTGTCTTTAACAGACAAGAGACGTCTAAAATTGATTACAGCCTGTCGAAACCTTCAGTCTCAATCATTCCCTTCGGTAGCCTTATGCATGGAAATTCTAGGTCTTATGACTGCTGCATCGGACGCGATCCCCTTTGCTCGTTTTCACATGCGACCTCTTCAGCTCTGTATGCTGAACCAATGGTGCAGGGATTACACAAAGATATATCAATTAATATCTTTAAAACCGATTGTTCGGCACTCTCTAACGTGGTGGACAGATCACCATCGTTTAATTCAGGGGGCTTCTTTTGTTCTTCCGACCTGGACTATAATTTCAACAGATGCAAGTCTCACAGGTTGGGGAGCTGTGTGGGGATCTCTGACGGCACAAGGAGTTTGGGAATCTCAGGAGGTGAGATTACCGATCAATATCTTGGAACTCCGTGCAGTTTTCAGAGCTCTTCAGTTTTGGCCTCTTCTGAAGAGAGAATCGTTCATTTGTTTTCAGACAGACAATGTCACAACTGTGGCATACATCAATCATCAAGGAGGGACTCACAGTCCTCTGGCTATGAAAGAAGTATCTCGAATTTTGGTTTGGGCGGAATCCAGCTCCTGTCTAATCTCTGCGGTTCATATCCCAGGTGTAGACAATTGGGAAGCGGATTATCTCAGTCGCCAAACGTTGCATCCGGGCGAATGGTCTCTTCACCCAGAGGTATTTCTTCAGATTGTTCAAATGTGGGGGCTCCCAGAGATAGATCTGATGGCCTCTCATCTAAACAAGAAACTTCCCAGGTATCTGTCCAGATCCCGGGATCCTCAGGCGGAGGCAGTGGATGCATTATCACTTCCTTGGAAGTATCATCCTGCCTATATCTTTCCGCCTCTAGTTCTTCTTCCAAGAGTAATCTCCAAGATTCTGAGGGAATGCTCGTTTGTTCTGCTAATAGCTCCGGCATGGCCTCACAGGTTTTGGTATGCGGATCTTGTCCGGATGGCATCTTGCCAGCCTTGGACTCTTCCGTTAAGACCAGACCTTCTGTCACAAGGTCCTTTTTTCCATCCGGATCTGAAATCCTTAAATTTAAAGGTATGGAGATTGAACGCTTGATTCTTGGTCATAGAGGTTTCTCTGACTCCGTGATTAATACTATGTTACAGGCTCGTAAATCTGTATCTAGAGAGATATATTATAGAGTCTGGAAGACTTATATTTCATGGTGTCTTTCTCATCATTTTTCTTGGCATTCTTTTAGAATACCGAGAATTTTACAATTTCTTCAGGATGGTTTGGATAAGGGTTTGTCCGCAAGTTCTTTGAAAGGACAAATCTCTGCTCTTTCTGTTCTTTTTCACAGAAAGATTGCTATTCTTCCTGATATTCATTGTTTTGTACAAGCTTTGGTTCGTATAAAACCTGTCATTAAGTCAATTTCTCCTCCATGGAGTTTGAATTTGGTTTTGGGAGCTCTTCAAGCTCCTCCGTTTGAACCTATGCATTCATTGGACATTAAATTACTTTCTTGGAAAGTTTTGTTCCTTTTGGCCATCTCTTCTGCTAGAAGAGTTTCTGAATTATCTGCTCTTTCGTGTGAGTCTCCTTTTCTGATTTTTCATCAGGATAAGGCGGTGTTGCGAACTTCTTTTGAATTTTTACCTAAAGTTGTGAATTCCAACAACATTAGTAGAGAAATTGTGGTTCCTTCATTATGTCCTAATCCTAAGAATTCTAAGGAGAAATCATTGCATTCTTTGGATGTTGTTAGAGCTTTGAAATATTATGTTGAAGCTACGAAATCTTTCCGTAAGACTTCTAGTCTATTTGTTATCTTTTCCGGTTCTAGGAAAGGCCAGAAAGCTTCTGCCATTTCTTTGGCATCTTGGTTGAAATCTTTAATTCATCTTGCCTATGTTGAGTCGGGTAAAATTCCGCCTCAAAGAATTACAGCTCATTCTACTAGGTCAGTTTCTACTTCCTGGGCGTTTAGGAATGAAGCTTCGGTTGACCAGATCTGCAAAGCAGCAACTTGGTCCTCTTTGCATACTTTTACTAAATTCTACCATTTTGATGTATTTTCTTCTTCTGAAGCAGTTTTTGGTAGAAAAGTTCTTCAGGCAGCGGTTTCAGTTTGAATCTTCTGCTTATGTTTTTTGTTAAACTTTTATTTGGGTGTGGATTATTTTCAGCAGGAATTGGCTGTCTTTATTTTATCCCTCCCTCTCTAGTGACTCTTGTGTGGAAAGATCCACATCTTGGGTAGTCATTATCCCATACGTCACTAGCTCATGGACTCTTGTTAATTACATGAAAGAAAACATAATTTATGTAAGAACTTACCTGATAAATTCATTTCTTTCATATTAACAAGAGTCCATGAGGCCCACCCTTTTTTGTGGTGGTTATGATTTTTTTGTATAAAGCACAATTATTCCAATTCCTTATTTTATATGCTTCGCACTTTTTTTCTTATCACCCCACTTCTTGGCTATTCGTTAAACTGATTTGTGGGTGTGGTGAGGGGTGTATTTATAGGCATTTTAAGGTTTGGGAAACTTTGCCCCTCCTGGTAGGAATGTATATCCCATACGTCACTAGCTCATGGACTCTTGTTAATATGAAAGAAATGAATTTATCAGGTAAGTTCTTACATAAATTATGTTTTCTGCCTTACTGAGTTAGCACACGGCACTGGTAATATCTCCGAAAATATGACTTTGGAGGTCCTTATGATTAAATGGTCTAGTCAAAATTAAAACTTTCATGATTCAGAGAGAGCATGCAATTTAAAGCAACTTTCTAATTTACTCCTATTAATTTTTCTTTGTTCTCTTGGTATCTTTATTTGAATGTAAGCTTAGGAGCCTGCCCATTTTTGGATCAACACCTGGGTAGTGCTTGTTGATTGGTCGCTACATTTAGACACCAATCAGAAAGCGCTCCCCAGGTGCTGAACCAAAAATGGGCCGGCTCCTATGCTTACATTCTTGCTTTTTCAATTAAAGATACCAATATTTTCCGTATCAAATGAAGGGTTCTCAAAGAATACCTGTGATTGCATTCACATTTGAACACACTTATGAAACTTGCTAATCATTCATACACATACATATTAATATGTTGGGCAGACTCCAAAATGCATTTTTACCCTATTGTGCATATGTATTGATATGTGTTTCTCAAATCACTGTATTTAGGTAGTTTAAACCTTCTTTGTAAAGTGCACTGTAACTCTTGGGGGGTTCTGCTGTCCTCCTCTGTCACGATAGACACATATACACACATATACACGCTCACATACACAGACACGCGCGCGCACACTCAGACATATACACACATATACGCGCTCACATATTTACACATACACACAAACATACACATACACACACCCACCCACATATATACACACACATATATACATATACACACACACATATACCTACATAGAAACACATATATATATATATACACACACACACACACACACACACACACATATATACACATACATATACACACAGTACATATATACATACACACACACACACACACACACACACACACACACACACACACATATATACACATTTTATCGGAATGGGACTGGAGTTTTAAGTAGCCCTGTCAGTCTCTCAATGAGAGCTTGGGTGAAAGTTAGAGTCCTGAGATGCAGGGAGAGTCTTTCTGCGAAACCATCTTGACTCAGATTAACAGCTCCATAAACAATCAGCATTGACGAGTTTTGCTGCCTGCTTTCTACACTCAAGTCCATGTCAGGAGCGATGCTACTACACTGTCACACTTGAGAGGCCGTGTTCCTGTTCCACAGCGTAGATTCTGGTAAGATCATTTTTTTTATACAAATAATGATAACGCAGAAGACAGGGTAACAGTGTGATACCTCTTATCTTTATTTTACATTTTATTGTTTGTTGTGTCATTGCTGCGATATGTGTGAAATGTGGCTCTGGCAATGGGTGGACTTTAGTTTCATTTCCGGGAGTATTTGCGCGGCAGATTTGGCGCGTTTTCTCCTTAGTGCAGGAGCGGTCTTGCGAAGCATTCCTTCTGTTGGGTGGGGCCTATCGACTTCCTGGCTTGATCGGCGGCGTAGGAGACGTAACGGTTTCTGTGGTCTGGGTCATAAGAGGTGGTGAGTGCCCAGGCCATTGTAGGTTATAAAGGTGCCATTTTTATTTAGATTTACATAGTTCGTACTAAAGCCGCAAGCTATGGAGGACTCTGACGCGTTAGAGGGTACTCCCTCTTTAACTAAGTCTAGTTCCTGTGTTTATTACAAGGTTCTGATAGATCCGCCTGCTCAACTATGTTCCACATGCCTAGATAAAGTCTCGACATCTAGAAAGAAACTATGTCTAGTACTACTGAGCCGTCCACCTCTGAGGGCTCCCTGTCCCGTGAAGTGTGTTCCCTACATAAATCTCCGAGTACACATACAGCGCCCCAGGGCATGTCTGTTTCTCCTACGGGGGAGATCCGTTGACCGTCAGATTTTGCGGATCAACTGCAAACGATGGTCTCTTAGGTGATAAGTGCCTTACCTCGTTCTGCCAAGCGCAAGCGTAAGGTAAATTATGGCGATCCGGCCCAGAGATCCTATACTCCAACGGATATCTCGGAAAGATTATCCACTGACGAGGACGACTCCAACTCTTTGGAGGACGTTCCTTCTGGGTCGGGGTCCATGTCATCTAAAGCTCCCACTGCAGAGAAAGGCTCTGACTTTAGGTTTAGGATGGAAAATTTGCGCTTTTTTCTGAAGCAGGTACTTGCTACCCTCGAGGTTCTGGAACCGAAACTACTGGAGGAACCTTAGATTCCTAAGCTTTATAAAGTGTATGAGGACAGGGTGGTACCTCAGACCTTCCCAGTTCCTGTTAAGATGGCTAACATTATTAAGAATGAATGGGAGAGATTAGGTTCTTCCTTTTCCCCTTCTTCTTCCTTTAAGAAACTGTTCCCCGTCCCGGACTCTCAACTCGAGCTATGGGGGACTGTCCCTAAGGTGGATGATGCTATCTCTACACTCGCGAAACGGATGGCGATTCCTCTTGAGAATAGTTCGTCGTTTAAAGAGCCCATGGATAAAAAGTTGGAGGACATGTTATGGAAGATTTAAAGTACAAAAGAACAAGGTAGGGGGGGGCAGAGTAATTATAGGACAGGTAATTCCAATACGTTACTTCAATAAAATGAGGTGAAGGGTACAATTATTAATAATATTGACCTTATTAAAATGGGAATTTAAACCTGTTGCAGAAACTAGCCAGAGAACAAGTAACAACTAGCAAACTAATTGTAAAAAGGGTTACAATAGAGTGTGAGAAGTCTAGCTCTGCAAAAAGGGGATTTACATGACTCTGCAAGACTGGTTGAAATAAAAGGGTGTATCATTCCATTGCATTCACACTGTTAAACTTTATTAGGGTATAAATAAAAGGCATCCACGAATGATCATTCATACACAACAACTTAGGCTAAATTTTAAAAACACTTCAACCAGGGAATAATAATATATCTCTTAGAAGTATTATGATGCTAGTAGATCAGCCAGCAGTTTAATATTTAAACATGTACTAAGCCCTTACAATCCGAGGGCTGAATTTACAATTACTCTTAAAGTATGGAACTGCTGAGCTGAATTAGCGAATAGTAATTATACTAGAGACTTAAAGGGCCATAATACCCAAATGTTTAAACACTTGAAAGTGATGCAGTATAGCTATAAAAAGCTGACTAGAAAATATGACCTGAACATCTCTATGTAAAAAAGAAAGATATTTTACCTCAAAAGTTTCTCAGTAGCCACATCCCATTGTAAAGGACTTTTAAGCAGCAAATCAGTATGTCTGTCCCGGGACAGCTAATGGAGTGTAAGGAAGTTTACAATGAAATCTCATGAGAGTTAAGTGAAATCTCATGAGATCACAGAAAAAGAGTTCATGACTTCAGCACTGTTGATGCTAATTGGCTGCTGTTCATTTTCTTTTTTTACCTGCAGCTGAGTATAACTTTTTACACAGAACTTACTCTGCTGAGCTGAGGAAATGGTGAGGTAAAGTATCTTCCTTTTTTACATAGAGATGCTCAGGTGATATTTTCCTGTCTGCTTTTTACAGTTATACTGCATCAGTTTCAAGTGATTTAGCATATGAGTATTATGTCCCTTTAAGTTAGACCATGGTAAGCAGGATTAAAACACAAAGGAGAGACAAAGCTACTCCTGAGAACCCCTGACGCGCATTTCGCTTAAAACGCTTCCTCAGTGGGGGTTACTTCATAATTTGGATGTGGTTCGTGCTTTGAAGTTTTATCCTCAGGCTACGAAGGATTTCAGACAGTCTACATCTCTTTTTGTGGTGTATTCAGGGAAGCGCAAGGGGCAGAAGGCCTCTTCAACTTCTTTGTCCTTTTGGTTGAGGAGCATGATTCGCTTGGCCTACGAGACAGCGGAACATAAGCCTTCTCAGAGGATCACGGCTCATTCAACTATAGCTGTGGCTTCTTCTTGGGCCTTCAAGAATGAGGCCTCTATAGAGCAGATTTATAAGGCGGCTACCTGGTCCTCCTTACATACTTTTACAAAGTTTTACAAATTTTACGTTTTTGCTTCTGTGGAAGCAGTTTTTGGGAGAGGGGTTTTACAGGCTGTGGTGCCCTCAGATTAGGGTCCGCCTTCTTGCCCTCCCGTTTTTTTCATTCAGTGTCCTCTAGAGCTTGGGTATTTATTCCCACAAGTAATGAATAAAGCCGAGTACTCTCCTTCCCTTTAGATGGAAAATATAAATTATGCTTAGCGGACCTAAAATTCATATTATTCTTCTGGCACCATTTATACCCTGATATTTCTCCTACTGTTCATTGTTCCCACGGCAGAATGACTGGGGGATGAGGGAAGTGGGGGAGGTATTTAAGCCTTTGGCTGGGGTGTCTTTGCCTCCTCCTGGTGGCCAGATTTTTAATTCCCACAAGTAATGAATGAAGCCGTGGACTCTCCTCCCCACAATGGAAATGAAATTATCAGGTAAGCATAATTTATATTTTTCTGCTAAGTTCAATTGTCAGTTTTTTATATCTGTTCCAGGTTTACCCAATCTTTATCCCCAAGTTCAATCCTTGAGCCACTAACTGATTCCCCTGTGCTCACAGAAGGACAGCCTTAAAGGGATATTAAACAGTAAACATATGCTACACATAATGATGTATTCAAAGCAAAGATTAGCATATATATATATATATATATATATATATATAATGTATATATAGTATTCTAGATTCATTAAAGTGATAGGTGCTGCCATGTTTGAAGTTGTTTTCTATTTATCTCTCTCTTCTACTGAGAACAACTGGGGAAGGAAATATAAACCAGGCAATAAAATACCTTGTTTGTATTAGTCTGTTTAATCCCTATTTTATTTTTATTCCTAATTGTTTGCAGCAGGACCGTAAGATAAGCTTAAAACTTAAAGGGACAGTATACACCAATTTTCATATAACTGCATGGGGGGAAATCTAACACCCACAAACTTGCGCAAACACGATTGCAGTTGTTTAAAAAACGCAACATAAGAAGATAATATAGCATATTTTGTAATCAAATGTTCTGCACATTTATATATACATACATATATACATCTTTAGACATGTATATGTATCTCTATGTTAAACCCATGTGCCTGCCATTTTATTTTCTAACACCTTAGACCTCGTATCTTTGAGCCCTTATAACTTTTATATACAATATTTTTTTTAATTATTTTTATTAGATGGTTTTGTTATGAGTATAATTATACTTTGTAATGTATTGTTGATTCGTTTTGTGACACTTTTTTGTCTCGCATAACAGTTAACCAGAGCTCTGAGGTCACAGTAATCATTCTAGCGTAAATTGTGGTTACCGTCACGCGTTTGCATTTACTTTCAATACGGGAAGACTTTAACTTGCGTGCAAACGGCCTTGAAAACCGATAGCGCTCCACTCATAATCTAGCCCTTAGTCTTTGTTCCTTGTTTGTATATGTATCACTTTAATGGCACATGAAACCCAAAAGTTTTCTTTTTATGATTTATACAAAGCATGTGAGTTTAGACAGCATTCCATTTTACTTCTATTATCTAATTTTCTTTGTTTTCTTGAAATATATATGTCTTATGAAGGCGTGTGTGTGTTTATAGAGAGAGAGAGAGAGAGAGAGAGAGGTGTGTGTGTGTGTGTATATATATATATATATATATATACACACACAGGTCGCCCTCAGTTTACGCCAGGGTTAGGTTCCAGAAGGAATGGTTGTAAATCGAAACCATTGTAAATTGAAACCAAGTTTATAATGTAAGTCAATGGGAAGTGAGGGAGATAGGTTCCAGGCCCCTCTCAAAATTGTCATAAGTAACACCTAATACATTATTTTTAAAGACTTTAAATGATAAACAGCATTATAAACCTAATAAAATAATCATACAACACAGAATATATAATTAAACTAAGATAAATGAACAAAAACATTTGCTAAACAGCATTATAAAC